>NC_136500.1:54200329-54352829 GCF_053919585.1 Euprymna scolopes
CCTAAATCAAAACGTGGATTTCATGAACAAAGCTTCTTTCTTAGAACTGCACGCCTGTGGAACTTTGTTCCGTCTGCCTGCTTCCCACCGGACTACAACTTGGATGTCTTCAAGTCCAACGTTAACAAATTCCTAATGAACCGTCCGCTTAAGTAAACACTTCATCAAATCTCCACACTAACGTAATGTACTTTCAATAACCCTTATCCCTGAGTGGCTTCCGGGCCTTGATAAGTGGTGATCACTGTGTAAAAAAAAAAGTAACAACAAGAGATTCACAAACAAAAAAAAACGGTACACTATATACATAAAATATCTAACCAATCAAGATCAATAAATGATTATAGTTCCAAGCATTTCTCATAGAATATCGAAAATGCTATCTAGCAAGTAAGTATTTAGTGAGAATTTAGATTACTGCAACAGTACATTAAATTTACATTCCAGATGCAAATAGCTTACTCTAATAATAACTATAATAAACACTGACAAAGAAACCTAATATGATTATCACCATATGAAAATCACCAATAAACTCAAACGTAAATAACTAATAATAAAAACATAAAACAACGCAAGAAAATGTACTCAGAACCTCCAGGAATATATGAATAAAAAAAAACAATTACTGAAAAAAACGTAGACGGTTCAATCCATCTTTTCGTAAAAATAATAGAGAATAACTTTAAAATATGGGAAACAGTATAATAAATATAATGAGATTGCCTTACCCAATACTATCTAATAATGGATAGATTATAATAAGGTCAGTAAATATAATGAGATTGTCTTACCCAATACTATCTAATAATCGATAGATTATAATAAGGTCAGTAAATATAATGAGATTGTTTAACCCAATACTATCTAATAATGGATAGATTATAATAAGGTCAGATGACATAAAATCGATAAAGCTAAAAGGAAAAAATATATGGGCTAAATGTAACTGCATAGATAATCTAAACTGTCTATTAGATAACAACTACCTGCGCAATAATGCGATTTATAAATGTATAATTGAGACTATTTAAAAGGGGTATAATCTCTACTATTATATAAAGAAATTTTCTCTCTGTGTGCTTCTGTGTATGAGCGACTCGAAAACGGCTGAGTCAATGTTCATGAAATTTCACATGAAGGTACTTTATGTGTCTAACAGTGTTCTTAGATAGGATTTGTATCAGAATGCCTTCGATAAGTATCGATATTGAAATAATCCGATGAAAGTAAGCACAGGCGATTTAAATCAAAGTTAATATCTTACACAGTCTAACATCACAAGTGATTTGAGAAGTTTTATCACCAAACAAGCAGAAAGACTCAACATATATAATCAACAGTACGTTCTTTGATATGACCATGGCGTGGTAAAAATGAATGTTTCTGTGTAAAGCACAATTAAACCATTATACTTGACTTTTTTAAATTTTAAACTTAAATTCAAGCCATTATCATCACACAATCAAACAGTAATGACAGACAGATAAGATTGACAGTAGTTTCTTTGATATGACAGATGCGCGTTCGAAATGAATGTTTCTGGTAAGAGCACAAATGAAGCATGATACTTGATCTTTGCATTTTAAACTTTAATGCAAGTGTATTGTAAACTTATTGCGAGCGGCATGTGAAGCTTCCTTGAGGTGCACCACGATGGGTCATCAACTGGAGCAGGCCATCAACCGATACGATTTTTTAAAAAATGGGCGATTTCACCGATTTCGATGACAATAAAATATGAATATGAAAAATTCTTGACCATCATTCAATTCCGGCAAACGTCGGATTACTTTACTAGTCGCATTAAAAGCTCTTAGAAAATAATATAAAATAGAATCTTAAACAATAATGGTCATGAAAACAACCCTATTAGCACTAACGCTATGGACAGGATGATGATGTTGAAGAAAATTTACATAGTTCGTATCGCGAATGTAATCAAACTCAGGTCGGCAAAACTTTTTTAAAATTCACACATTATCTAAACGTATATGATAACTAAGCCGTCTGAATATTTAGTGCAATACTAAAAAGGATATATTTAAAAAAGAGCAATGGTATACAAACCTTGGGATAGATAATGTTGGTTATACTGAGGAGAATCAATAACTGTTATTTCTTAGCGATTAAATGAAAAAGACAAACGCTCTAAAACTACATGCAATAAAAGTAGTTAAAATATTACCAATATAAACCCCCAAAGATGCACCGATTCGGGAATCTTGTAACAGAAAAATAGTGAGAAATAAAAAAAGTATGTATGCTCCGTAATGAACTATTATTAGATATCTCTAAATTTATATAACTTAATTAAAATATAAATATTAAATAAATTTTTCATTAATTACATAATAATTGAATAATAAAGATAATATTAACAAAATTTATACTTACAGCCACTGTCTCATATTTATGCTATCATAATTGTAGGAAGTGATACTTACTACTGGTCGGGATATTTAAACCCAGTCAACAAAGCTATCGTTGACTTAGCGTCTTTCTTCCAGGCCATTAGCAAATACTATCAGTCAAATTTTTTGATTTGGTGTGCATAAAAAGTTTTATTTATGTATGTGTACGTATTTCTGAATGTGTATGCATTTTTGAATGTGTATGTATTTATGAATGTGTATGCATTTTTGAATGTGTACGTATTTCTGAATGTGTATGTATTTCTGTATGTGTATGTATTTCTTATGTGTATGTATTTCTGATTGCGTTATTATTATAAAACAATTTAAGAACTACGATATTTTTATCAGTTGTATGTACATGATGGTGGCAGCGTGGGTATAAAATAAAATAGGTAAATTAAATATAAAAATTTTTTACCTGGGTAACGACGGTTTAATATTGTTAAATAATTGACAATAAAAAATGGTATAGTTTCTGTTCTAATACTTCACTTCACATTTTCTGTCCTCGGTCGGTGGAGGAGAAATCCTTCATGACTGAGACAATTTTTACTTTTGTACTATCCAGGGTGCCCGTTTGGAGGAGTTAGATTTTATCCACATTAAAACTGACCTTGCGTCTTACTCTGCCCTCGTAGGGAGACAAGTAAATATGAACAAAGCAATAAATGGCAACGGAGTACCTTCCAATCGTGATTATAGAAAAAAATAAATTTTAGTCAAAATTTGTTATGCTTATTTTTATAAATAATCATTATACAGTAATTCTTATTGTTTTGTTATGTTTATTTTTATAAATAATCACTATGTAGTAATTATTGGTGTTTCGTTACGATTATTTTTATAAATAATCATTATAGAGTAATTATTATTATTTTGTTATTGTTATTCTTTAAATAATCATTATACAGTAATTATTAGTGTTTTGTTATGGTTGTTTATATAAATAATCATTATACAGTAATTATCATTGTTTTGACATGTTATTTTTATAAATCAAAACACGGATTCCATGAACAAAGCTTCTTTCTTAGAACTGCACGCCTGTGGAACTCTGTTCCGTCTGCCTGCTTCCCTCCGGACTACAACTTGGATGTCTTCAAGTCCAATGTTAACAAATTCCTAATGAACCGCCCCCCTTGATTAAACACTTCATCAAATCTCCACACTAACGTAATGTATTTTCAATAACCCTTATCCCTGAGTGACTTTCGGGCCTTGATAAGTGGGGATCACTGTGTAAAAAAAAAATAATAATAATAATCATTATACAGTAATTATTAATTTTTTGTTATGCTTATTTTTATAAATAATCATTATACAGTAATTATAATTGTTTGTTATTATTTTTATAAATAATCATTATACAGTAATTATTATTGTTTTGTTATAATTATTTTTATAAATAATCATTATACAGTAATTATAATTGTTTGTTATTATTTTTATAAATAATCATTATACAGTAATTATTATTGTTTTGTTATAATTATTTTTATAAATAATCATTATGCAGTAATTAATATTGTTTTGTTATAATTATTTTTATAAATAATCATTATGCAGTAATAAATATTCTTTGTTATTATTATTTTATAAATAATAATTATACAATAATTAATATTGTTTTGTTATTATTTTTATAAATAATAATTATGCAGTAATTAATATTGTTTTGTTATAATTATTTTTATAAATAATCATCATACAGTAATTATTACTGTTTTATTATTATTTTTATAAATAATCATTACACAGTAATTATTATTGTTTTGTTATAATTATTTTTATAAATAATCATTATACAGTAATTATTATTTTTTGTTATTATTATTTTATAAATAATCATTTACAGTAATTATTAATGTTTTGTTATAATTATTTTTATAAATAATCACCATAAAGTAATTAGTGATGTTTTATTATGATTATTGCATAAATAATCATTATACAATAATTATTATTGTTTTGTTATTAATATTATTTTAAAAATAATCATTATACAGTAATTATTATTGTTTTCTTATGGTTATTTTTATAAATAATCATTATACAGTAATTATTGATGTTTTATTATGATTATTGCATAAATAATCATTATACAATAATTATTATTGTTTTGTTATTAGCATTTTTTATAAATAATCATGAATTTCGTAGATGACCATTCAGGTTTAATAATGGTTTACTTTTTAAAGAACAAATCTGATACCATGCTAGATATTTCTTAATTGCTAGCAGGGTATCAGATTTGTTCTTTAAAAAGTAAACCATTATTAAACCTGAATGGTCATCTACGAAATTCAACACATATCTATAATGTTCTCTGGCCATCGGTTCTACGGGACCGTTCAAGTCACAATGCACGATTGATAGGATTTTTCTTCTTTTTTTTTTCTAAGCAAAAGTTTAGTAGGTTAAAGTGTTAATACAAATAAAAATGGATACAGTTTAACGTCTTGTCCAGGACTATTTTTTTTTATATATAGAAATCTATATACTCTGAGCATTACCCCTAGGGTTTTCCGCTGATATTCATGCAAAAAAGTAAGAGCCTTCTCATAAGTGGAACTTCTGTTCTTTAGTTCCTTTTAAATAACGTAGGACTTGTTTAGCTCTGTTTAAATCCTTCATTGTCGGTCGTGATAATTTTGTGACAGTTTTGTTACTGTATAGCATATGTCGGGCCTGGTTGCAGTCATCAAATATATAAGATTACCTATAATTTCGCGATATTGTGTGTCATTTATTATTTAAGATTCTGTGTGTATATTTTTTATTAATATCATTTTCGACCGGTGTAGAGCGTTTCTTGCACTTTCCCATTCCAAATTTGAATAGTATTTTGTCGATGTATCTCGATTGAGTCATCGTAACAAGTCCTTTGCTTTGAGTAAATTCTATCCCCAGAAACCAGGATATTTTGCCAAGATCGGTCATTTTGAATCTTTTACTTAATTTGTTCTTAACATCAGTTAACATTATGTCACAATTTGATGCGATTAAAATATCATCGACCTACAAAACCAAAATCAGTAGTTTATCGTCTTTGTGTTTGGTATATAAACAGAGGTCTACAGCGCATTGTCTAAATTGTTGTTTAATAATATAATCATGTAATACTGTGTTTCAACACTGAGCACTCTGCTTTAGACCATATAATGACTTGTTAAGTCGCCACACGCTATTTTTATTTTTCATTATAAATCCCTCTGGAGGGGTAATATAAATTTCACAGTCTATTGGGACATTCAAATAAGCATTTTTACGTCCATTTGATGGATGTTTAGGTCATATTGTGATGCGACTTGCAGTAAAATTCTGACTGCTGTTAGGCCTGTGGTCGGTGAAAACGTAGAAAAGTATTCTTTACCGTAAATCTGAGAGCACCTCTTAGCAACAAATCTTGCTTTGTACTGTTCTACGCCTGATGCTGTACTCTTTTTTTTGTAAAAACCCATCTGGTAGAAATAACATGTTTATCTCTTGGGAGAGGCACTACCATATAGGTATCATTTTCGGTTAAGGCATCTATTTCTTTTTTTATGGCAATTTTCCATTCATCACAATGTTCTGAATTAATTGCTTCGTTGAAGCTTTTTTGGCGCATTTTCCATTGAACAGCAATAGTCGATTTGATAATCCTTTATAGTGTCGATCACAAAAAATCGGGTCGTCTTCTATTTCTTTTGGGATATCTCTCGACTTTATCATCATCATCATCATCATCATCATCATCATCATGGACACTCTCATCTCCGTCATTTTTATTGTTTTAGTTTGTTCTAATTATTTGAGGTAATATAATTCCATCCTCTTCATATGACGGGTTTTCGTCTTTACAATTAAACGTGTCTGTGAATTTTACACACCGGATTCTTTTTATTTTATTTTTTCGGCAAAAAATATTAAATTGGCTGGACTGTTCTTATCGTATCCAAGAAATATACCTCTGTCAGCTTTAATATTCAATTTACTCTTTTTCTCTATATATGCGAAGCAAGTTGAACCAAATATATGCATTCTGCTTAAATTTGTTTTTTTTTACCGAAGAAAGATTCATATGGAGTTTTAGATAGTGTCTTGTTAAAACACCTGTTGTGTATATAGGCTGCCACCATAAGTGCATACGTCCAGAGGTTTTTAGGGAGTTTTGATTCAATGAGTAGGCATCTTGCCATTTCAAAAAGTGTCCGCCACGCACGTTCAACAGTCCCGTTTTGGTGTGGCGATCTAGGAGCTGATGTTTCATGCCTGATATGATGGTTAATTAGTAAAAGTTCAAAGTCTGTTGTCAGAGCGAATACACTTGATTTCACCGTAGGGGGCCATGTCGGCTAGATATTTCTTAATTGCTAGCAGGGTATCAGATTTGTTCTTTAAAAAGTAAACCATTATTAAACCTGAATGGTCATCTACGAAATTCAACACATATCTATAATGTTCTCTGGTCATCAGTTCTACGGAACCGTTCAAGTCACAATGCACAATTGATAGGATTTTTTTTCTTGTATCTTGTTTTGATAGTTTGTAATTTTCCCTTGCGTACAGACGTCGCAGTTGAAGATTTTTTATGTTTGTATTTGCATTCCATCAACTACAGTCGGCAACTTTTTGATATCAGGAATATTGCAGTGTCCAAGAATTTTATGTCATGTCTGTAGATCATGGCAGGCGGTTTTTAATGGGACTACGCTATTTAAATAATATAGTCTTTCATTTTCTTTAATGTCGAATACAGTTCCATTCGGGTATACCAGTTTTAATTTATTGGGGCTAAAGTTTATATTTGCACCTTGTTTTGTGGCAGCTTGTACAGAAAATATATTTTGTTTAAATTTTAGAGCGTTTTCTAGAATACAGAAACACAGTTCACCTTTATTGTTCTTTAGCGAGATTTTCGCATTGCCTCTTTTCAAAACGATATCATTGACTCGACTCCCGTCAGCTAGTTCTACAAAATAATTTCGTGGCTTAAAGTTGGGATCAAAATTGATAAAATCAGATTCCTTTGTAATCACATGTGCCGTGGCCCCACAATCGACAAGAAAATTATTATTGTTTGTTGAAGCATCAAATGTACACGAAAATAAAAATGTATGTTCGCTAACAGAGCTCTCTACATTTTTAATGTAGTCGCCATTTTGAGTCCTGTATCCACATTTGAAACTCTTGTGATTAGCTCAGTTCAATGTATAAAGAAATAATTTTGGGTTTTCCTTTCGATAAATAATGCTCTCTCAATATGTTTAATGCTTTGCAGCCGTCGTCCAGGGCTTCTCTCATTACCAGTGATAGACTTCGGTCATCTAAACACTGTATTAATTCTGCAAAGACAGTTGCGTTCTTTTCAATGAAGTCGGGGTCGTTTCTGTTTTCAGGTTGTGTTTGTAGTACTTTGTGTAGTTTTTGGATTCGTAGATATCCCAGAAATTTAACTTGCCACAATTCGAATTTTGATTCGGATCCATCGAAATAAAGACGCACGCTGGGCCCATAACCTCTAGAAGTGTAAGCCATTTTGAGTTTAAGAAGAGTTTCAGATGGTTCACTGTTACACACAAGTCCTGGGAGGTAGTAGACAGTTCCACAGAACAAAATATTCTTACCGTGTTGAAACCCGGGAAAAGAACATGTGAAATTGCTCCAGAAAAGGTTTAATATTTATGAAGCAATTCTGGTTTCTGATTGGTTGGTAGCAGAACGTGAATTAATTTGATTCGTCAGTTCTTAGCAGCATCGTTTATAAATAGAATCGTCCGACTGTGTGGGATCATACCCCATTAATAGGTCACTATGATGGGATGTGTCTCATAGCGGCTTCGGCTGCAGGGAGACAGGGTAGTACAAGTCAAGGATTCGTCACTTGACACTCAGCCCAACAGGTGAGGGACCGGGAACCGGCCCAGCACCTGTTGGACTGAGGTACACCGCCTGGGTAATACTTAGGAAGTCCACTCTCCCAGGCCTTGCCACCGGGCTTTCCGGTGGGGCAAGTTTATTGCTTGCTGCCTGAGGCGCCCCGACCGGGGAATGCCGACGGGGTACTCAGGCAATTTTTAAAATTGCAGGAGTGCCCCTCCTTTAGGGGAGCCTGCGGGGTTCCCACTTTCCAGGCCTTGTGCCAAATATTGCCGATGTGGGCGGCAATTAAATAACTACCCCATTAATAGGTCCAAAATATTGCAACATATAGTAATTATTATTGTTTTTTTATGAATTTTTTTAAATAATCATTTTTACAGTACTTATTGTTTTCTGATGATTATTTTATAAATAATCATCATACAGTAATTATTATCGTTTTGTTATGACCATATTTATAAATAATCATTATACAGTAATTGTTATTGTTTCATCAAGTTTACAAATTACGTTGTTGGAAAGCATTATTGAATTTTGCTTTTTGAAACAGTAGACAGTATTCTTTATAATTTCGCCGGCAAAATTCAAAATGTCGATCGATAGATATTTGTTGCGGAACTAAGGAAAAATAATTATAACTACTAACAGAAGTAAATGTCAAATTATTGTTATATAATTTTTTAATCCAATTTTGATGGTCGATAACCTTGCTTTTTTAATGTGAACCTTGTTGCTGTCGTAATGCAATATTAGGTAAGATATTATCGATAATTGTTTTACTTTTTCTTCAACCCGCCAGATATCATGTCATTTAAATCTTCTGAATATGTCTCTATGAAAACATGTTCCTGTTGCTAAAAAATATAAAACCGAAAATAGAAACACGTCATAAAAAATGCACGATTAAATATGCTTCATATTTATCAAAGTTATTTTATTAAAAAAAAAGAAAGTAGCATTTAATCAGCGCTCATTCGTTTGCTATTATTCTCGCTTATAATAAACGTTTTGAATGAAAAATGTTATCTATTATTATCATAGTAAAAAATTAATGGTTGATATTTATTTAAATCAGATATAATTGTTTATCCAATACCAATGATTTATACATTAATAATAGCATTTGTTATTAATGACGTATTTTTCTTTTTTATATATCATTAGTGAAAAGTCTCTCCATTTTAGCAATCTTCCCGACCAGAATAATTATTTTATACAAAAATGGAAACAGGGTACGTGTTTGTTATTACACGGAACATGGTAGATAAATATTTAATAAAATTGGCAAAATGAAATATTGATTTGGCACCTTAAATATAATTGATTTTAAATCTCGAAAATCAAACTGATTTCTCCATGTGTATTAAAAGATAGTAAATACAAGTCTTAAGAAATACATAAAAAATCTACTTAAACTTTTCATTGACTAAAATAACACACTTTGACTGCTGTCATTGCTTCACAGATATCGGCATTATTTCCAAGAGGGTAATCTTGCATAGTTTTCCTACAAGAGTTACCAGAAAGGTTCCGTGTTGTAAGTGTTTTAGATCTAATTGTTCGATCATGTTTATCATACACCAATTATTATCTTCTTCTTTTTTTTGTCACGCGACAAACGAAAGGTGGACCTGTAAATTCACCCTTGTCCGTTCGTTCGTTCCTCTGACGGCACTTTTCTTAATAACTACGCCTTGAAATTTTTTAAAAGTTTGCACAAACATTAAACATGATATAAGTAAAAATGTAATAGAACGGATTTTCTGGAAAAACTCTGGTTGCCACCCCCTAGTGATGACTTTCGGGTTAAAATGGTTAAAATTGATACTTTTGTGTTATTAAAATAAACTGATGCTTTGGATTTTTGTAAAACTTTCTGAAAAGTTGGAACTGAATTCTGTATAATTTTGTTTGTTTATACTTTGCGATAACTCTTTGGTGTACCCCTGGGACTCTTTTAGGGCTAATAAAAACACTCCATTTTTGGGACTAGTTTACTATATTTGTCCAAAATTTTCTGTGTATGTCTGTTTAGCAGTTTTGCATGGTGCTGAATTCAAATTTAAATATGTTAAGGCCTTGAGGTTTGGGGTTAAATTGGGGGGGGGGCAAATGATGGACTTTGTCATTTTGTTTATGTCTCGTTCACTATGCACCCACGGGGTACCATACATGTTTAACTTCTTTTACTCTTACTTTTACTCCAAACGAGACATATTGCACTATTTGGGATCGTGTCTTAAGGGGGTCTTTTGATAGTTGAGCGGCGAGATATCTGGCATATCACACTCAGGGGAAAAGGAAGCAGGGAGAAAATTCTAAAACCAAGCAACCAGAGAAAGAAAACAAAGTAGAAAGCTTTCCAGCATATAGGGATCGCAAGAGTAAAGTGGTGGAATTTTACTGCTTGTCTGGTGTGTCGATGTATTTACGTCGGGGGGGGGGCATAATTGCCCCGAGTTCATCAGAGCACATTCCATTAAAGTACCTGTAATATCAACATAGTGAATATACATTGGGCGATGGAACAGACGTTGAAGCTTTGTTGCTAGTGCGGGACTTTGAACCCTAACTAAGACTGAGAGACTAGTGGTATATGCACCAGCCCAGATGTAGCAACAATACTCTATTCATTGTGGTTTTGTAAAGATATATAATGTTTTTTGGTATGAGTAATTTTGTAAGACGTAGAGGGGGGCATCTTCAATGTGATTTAAGTTCGTAAATTGCGTCAATAACAGCATCAAATGAAGAATATGCTTCTTCCTTTTGCTTTTAATGTCTGCATGAAATATTCGTTTTGTTACTAAATAGCGCAATGTTATGTTTATTTTAATTCTTTATCGCTGAATCAATTCAAGGAAAAAATAGTTTCCTAAACTCCAATGACTGCGTTTGACTCTATGATTTTATGAGTATTGCTTAGACCTTACAAGTATTAATTTAACAAACACCAAATTAGAACTGCAAATTTGCATTTGCAGTAAAGTATAATTTCCTAAGATTTAATCAGAAACCAGGCAATGATGACGTAACTGTTGATCTCATTGTTAAATATATAGAGTAATGATAAATTAATGCTAAAATATATAGAGTAATGAATAATTAATGCTAAAATATATAGAGTAATGATAAATTTATGCTAAAATATATAGAGTAATGATAGATTAATGCTCAAATATATAGAGTAATGATAAATTGTGCTAAAATGTATAGAGTAATGATAGATTAATGCTGAAATATATAGAGTAATGATATATTAAGGCTAAAATATATGGAGTGATGATAAATTAATGCTAAAATATATAGAGTAATGATAGACTAATGCTAAAATATATAGAGTAATGATAGATTAATGCTAAAATATATATAGTAATGATAAATTAATGCTAAAATATATAGAGTAATGATAAATTAATGTTAAAATATATAGAGTAATGATAAATTGTGCTAAAATATATAGAGTAATGATATATTAATGCTAAAATGTATGGAGTAATGATAGATTAATGCTAAAATATATAGAGTAATGATAGATTAATGCTAAAATATATATAGTAATGATAAATTAATGCTAAAATATATAGAGTAATGATAAATTAATGCTAAAATATATAGAGTAATGATATATTAATGCTAAAATATATAGAGTAATGATAGATTAATGCTAAAATATATATAGTAATGAAAAATAAATGCTAAAATATATAGAGTAATGATAGATTAATGCTAAAATATATATAGTAATGATAAATTAATGCTAAAATATATATAGTAATGATAAATTAATGCTAAAATATATAGAGTAATGATATATTAATGCTAAAATATATAGAGTAATGATAAATTAATGCTAAAATATATAGAGTAATGATAAATTAATGCTGAAATATATAGAGTAATGATAAATTAATGCTGAAATATATAGAATAATGATAAATTAATGCTAAAATATATAGAGTAATGATATATTAATGCTAAAATATATAGAGTAATGATAGATTAATGCTGAAATATATAGAGTAATGATAAATTAATGCTAAAATATATAGAGCAATGATAAATTAATGCTAAAATATATAGAGTAATGATAAATTAATGCTGAAATATATAGAGTAATGATATATTAAGGCTAAAATATATAGAGTAATGATAAATTTATGCTAAAATATATAGAGTAATGATAAATTAATGCTAAAATATATATAGTAATGATAGATTAATGCTCAAATATATAGAGTAATGATAGATTAATGCTGAAATATATAGAGTAATGATATATTAAGGCTAAAATATATAGAGTAATGATAAATTAATGTAAAAATATATAGAGTAATGATAGATTAATGTTAAAATATATAGAGTAATGATAAATTAATGTTAAAATATATAGAGTAATGATAAATTAATACTAAAATATATAGAGTAATGATAAATTAATGCTAAAATATATAGAGTAATGATAAATTAATGCTAAAATATATAGAGTAATGATAAATTAATGCTAAAATATATAGAGTAATGATAATTTAATGTAAAAATATATAGAGTAATGATAGATTAATGTTAAAATATATAGAGTAATAATAAATTAATGTTAAAATATATAGAGTAATGATAAATTAATGTTAAAATATATAGAGTAATGATAGATTAATGCTTAAATATATAGAGTAATGATAGATTAATGTTAAAATATATAGAGTAATAATAAATTAATGTTAAAATATATAGAGTAATGATAAATTAATGTTAAAATATATAGAGTAATGATAAATTAATGTTAAAATATATAGAGTAATGATAAATTAATGTTAAAATATATAGAGTAATAATAAAGTAATGTTAAAATATATAGAGTAATGACAAATTAATGCTAACATATATAGAGTAATGATAAATTAATGCTAAAATATATAGAGTAATGATAAATTAATGCTAACATATATAAAGTAATGATAAATTAATGCTAAAATATATAGAGTAATAATAAATTAATGCTAAAATATATAGAGTAATGATAAATTGTGCTGTAGCAAAAATCAATGAAAATGCGTTCCCTTGGCGCAGCCTTGAATCGACCCCAGGGCTCATTGAAAATAACATTGTTTGCACAACAGAAACCTTATAAAACCTGGCATTGAAAGGAAGATTTGCCAATCAAACTTTTCGTCACCATTGCTCTTATAATTTCTGACTATAATCCGGATCGTTTTGTGGCGAAGCGTCGAGAATCAAATCAACGTATTCAAATTGAAGTATGAAAATATTTAGATACTAGCATTTCAGCCCGGCATTGCTCGAGAGTTTGGAGGTGTATATTGAGCAAAAAAAGCGGTCAATCATTTTAACTTTTACCCCTATTATGACCCCTTAAAATTTATTGTTTTGTGTTCAAATCCAGTTATTACGTTAGAGCCATGTTCAAGCAACCTATATCTAAAATTTCAAGTGTTTGGACCCAAAATTGTCGGAGGAGTTTGGTAGAGTTCTCAAAGGTCAAATCGTTGAACTTTGACCACGTAACAGCAAAATTTCTTTCCGTAAACCGTCACAAAGATTTTCCTAAATCTCAATACTCTGTATATAAAATTTCGAGTCTTTAGACTTAAAATTGACAGAGTTATTGCGTAGGGAAATGTACATACAGACACATAAATAGACACACAGACACGTTCACTTTTATAGATATACTAGCATTTCGGCCCGACATTGCCCGGGTGTTTGGAGGTGTATGCTGAGCAAAAAAAAAAAAACAGTCATTTTTTTTAACTTTGACCCCTGTTATGACCCCTTAACATTTATTATTTTGGGCTCAAATCAAGTTATTAAGTTAGATCCATGTCCAAGGAAAATATATCTAAAATTTCAAGTGTTTAAGCCCAAAATTGTCGGAGGAGTTTGGTAGAGTTCTCAAAGGACAAATCACAAATGACAGAGTTATTGCGTAGGGAAATGTACACAGACACACAGACATACAGACAGACACACAGACACACAGACACGTTCACTTTTATAGATATATAGATTATAATCTTACTATACTAAGAAGTTAAAGAGAAATAATCCGTTATATTTTGTTTAAAATAAAAACCAACTCATTTTTTTGTTTATAACTATGACTGATTATCATATATTGATTATATATATATATATATATATATATATATATATATATATATATATATATATATATATATATATATATATATATCACCAATAAGACCTGTTTACTGGTCTTGTTCGGAAAATATGAGGAACCTATGAAACTCATGTTCCGAACCTTGAACCACATATATTTTTAAGAGAACTTAAAAAGTTCTATAATTATCACTGATAGTGTTTTTAATTGTGAAATGTATAAACGTTCACACATTCGTTATTTAACATTTAAACAATCTTTATTTCATGGCAGACAATGAAAATCCTCGAAACGTAGGTTTAGATGACGAATGTTTCAGAGAAGGTGGACTAATTTTAAATAAAAGTTTATATCCGCAAACACTTAAAGCGAAGTACTATTTAATGACTTCTTTTTAAATGAGACATTAAGAAAACCAGCTCATAATTGCTTGGAGTGGAGGTGTTTTGACTCGTTGTTTCTATAAAAACAAACCACTGAATGAAGGAATCTATTTACGGTTTATTTTATTTGAAACTATTAATATGTAGATAAATATAAAGATAAGAAAGATGATTGTTTAATTTCGGTTCCGTGTCCAAAAAAGTATTTTCACTTATTATTATTATTAGTAGTAGTAGTAGTAGTAGTAGTAGCAGTAGTAGTAGTAGAAGTAGAATGTTGCTTTCTATGCGTTTAATGCTATACGCATACGACGTCCTGCGAGCAATTGTAACACTGTTAAAAAGTTAATGTAACGGAGATATAGTTGACGCACACATGTACGACACCCTATGGAGCCAGACAAGTGTGGAAAACAGGTGCGCATCTCACGTTAAGGTTGTCGTAATTAAATTGTATGTTGGATGTACTCTGGGTGTATAAAGTACAGACAGAGAATCGATTTATCATCCCAAGTGCAGATCCACTGAAATAATCTAACGAATATTTTATACGAATAATAATGTTTGTTTTTGTTTTGTTTTATGTTGTTTTTTTTTTTTTGTTGTTTTTTTTTTTCAGAAAATAAAACCAAGAATTTAATAAAAACTTACGATAGGCTTAAATAATATCTACCTGTATCACTCTAGCTTTATAATGTTTTGGACTTTGGTATATAGGATATTCAGACGTGAAAAGAATTTTAATCGGTTTTCATTCTGAAAAACGAACTACCAACGGAGTCAAAATAGAAAAATTACTATGTGGAAGTCATCAGATTTTTACCTGTTAACTGTTTCACGAAGGCGCCTGTGTGAATCTTTCACGTGACAGATTACTAATGTCAGAAATAAATAGGTTACTGGCCTAATAGTTATCGTACTCGACTCACTTTCTTGAGGTTTTAGTCTCCATCTATAATCGAGTATTATTTCTTTTACTTACAAGAAATGAACTGTTTAGAAAAAAAAACATAATACTCACATGCACACGTCTCAGTTTTCTGTATGAATTAAACTATAACATTTATGTATATTTTACGACTGGACAACGCTGGGTAGGCTGCTAGTCTATTTATCTATATATCTATAAAAGTGAAAGTGTGTGTGTGTGTGTCTCTCTCTCTCTCTCTCTCTCTCTCTCTCTCTCTCTCTCTCTCTCTCTCTCTCTCTCTCTCTCTGTGTACATTTCCCTACAAAACTTTTTCATTTTATTTGAGCCCAAAACAATAAATGTGAGGGCGTCAAAATTGGGGTCAAATTAAAAAAAAATTACCGCTGCAATCTCTACCAAATTACTACGCCAATGCTTCGTCTAAACATTTGAAATTTTACATAAAGTGTATTCAGACATAGGGAAAGCTTTTTAATCGGTTTTTGGGCGAAATTTAGCTCAGAAGTGGACAATTTTTTTTTTAAATTTACTTTTGCGGCTTCTAGCAAACTATTCAGACAATTTCGGGTCTAAACATTTGAAAATTTACATAAAGGGTATTCAGATATGCAGCAAGCTTTTTAATCGGTTTTGTGCGAATATTTAGCTGCCAAAAGGTCAAAGTTGAAAGATTTAACCTTTGCAGACACTACCAAACTCCTCCACCAATTTTGGGTCTGTAGACTTGAAATTTTAGATGTAGGTTACCTGGACATGAGTCAAACTTTTTAATATATAGACATATGTACATTAAGTTATGAATAGTACATAGCGCCCGAGAAAAGCCGCCTGAACTGCTAGTATATCTATAATAGTGAATTTTTTGTCTGTGTACATTTCCTTACCAAACTACTCTGTCAATTTTAAGTCTACAGACTCGAGGTTTGACATAAGGGGTATTGAGATTTTGAAAAATATTTTTAAGCGGTTTTCGGCCAGAAATTTGGCTGTCAAGGCATCAAAGTTCAACGATTTGAGTTTTGAAAACTCTATCAAACTCCCTCGCCAATTTTGGGTTTAAACACTTGAAATTTTAGATGTAGGTTACTTAGACATGGATCAAACTTTTTCATTTGATTTGAGCCCCCAAAAATAAATGTTATGGGGTCAAAATTGTGGCGAAGAGGTCAAAGTTTAAAAGAGGTCAAAGTTCAAAAGTTTTGACTCTTGCGGTCTCTAACAAACTATTCAGCTAATTTTGAGTCTAAACATTTGAAATTTTACATAAAGGGCATTCATGCATGTCGCAAGCTTTTTAATCAATTTTTGGGCGAATATTTGTCTGTCAAGAGGTCAAAGTTGAAAGAATTACCCTTTTCAGACTCTACCATACTCCTCCGCCAATTTTGGGTCTAAACACTTGAAATGTTAGATGTAGGTTACCTGGACATGAGTTAAACTTTTTGCTATATATATATATAATATATATATATATATATATATATATATATATATATATATATAATATATATATATATATATATGCACATAATTTAATCAGCAGTACATAGGGCCCGAGTAAAACTGGGCTGAACTGCTACTATATCTATAAAAGTGGAAAGCGTCTTATGAATCCAAATTAAAAATTTAGTAATTGGGATTTTATCTGTAGTTCCATTGTTTCATGAGGTTTAAAGACACATTAAGTATAAAATCTGGTTTAATGATTATCGTACTTGACTCACTGTCTTTAGGCAATTCGTGAATGGTCAGAATTTACTACGTCACACACGACCCCATGCCACTGCTTAGAAACGATGAGTTAGGGTAGCAAACTATCGCATTCATTAAATGAGAAAAATAAAGCCGATTGTCTTTCCACTGCAACAAGTTATTTTTTCAGGCAGCTAAATGGTCTGGGTTTTTTTTATCCTCTCATAAGAAGTCTGAAAAACTGGTTTCCTGCATCAATACTCGTAAAAAATGTGCTGTGTTTTATAGAGATGAAACTCTGTAACTCACAACCCAAACCTGAGATTCATTAAAAAAAACAGTTTTTACTGTGTGTGGTATTATTCACCATTTAGTTTTCAGATACAACCAAACATGTATGGTGGACAATTTATGCATTTCAACGAGATTCCGAGAAGAGAAAAAAAACACAAGCATTTATCAAGAGAAAAGAGATTGCTTTCCTCCATGACAACGAAAAATGGCACGCTACAACAGCAACCACTGGTCTGTTGTACCCTATTCACATATTATCTTGACCTTGCCCCGATTGATTTTCAATTTTTATGTGTCTTCATGAATATAGATACACATTTCATTCTTGACCTTTCACGACAATTTTCTGTGGCATCAGCCAAAGTTGTCGTATCATATTGTGTTTATTATTATTGGCTCACAAGGAGCTTTCACACAGGTCTTCAGAGACCTTTCCCTGAAAACAGCCTGTGGTGTTTACTGGAAGCTGAGTGACAACAAGTCTCCCCAGGTTTCCAGTACTCTCCACCTCTTTCGATAACATTTGCAAATAAATTTGCATTATCGGAACAGCTGCTAGCCATTGATTTCTCGTTGGCAGCAGCTATTGCTCTTTGCTGGAATTTGAATGGCACTAAGCCTCCCCCAAAGTCCCAGATCTCTTCGCATTTATTCGGCTGAGGTCTGGTCAGTTCATCGGTCTTTCTTTCCTCCTTGACTATTTGGTTAGTTGGTCTCGCTTTTTTTTCTTTTCTTTTTTTGAGGGGGCAATGGGGGGTGGTGTTGGGTTAGAGAACTTCTAGATATGCGGCTTCAGTGTTCTTGGTTCCATGTAGTGCTTCATGTTTTGCCTTTGCAGCATTTTGTATTGCTCGCACTTGTTGCTCCTCTGTGTTAGTTTCCACATCAAGGATTTTCTTAATATTTCAGCTGTTTTCATGATTTTTGTTCGTTGTATTTTTCCAGTCATTCCTTTGATTCCAATTTTCCCATTTTTTTTTCAAAGTTTTTCGGGATTATTTCTAGTGCTCCTATTATTATAGGTATTTTTCTATTTTCTTCATCTTCCATATCTCTTTCAGCTCTCTGGCTAACTCTGTGTATTTGCTCCGTTTCTTATTTTCTTTTATATTCACCCTATGGTCAGCTGGAACAGCAAAGTCTACGATTTGACAGGATTTTTTCTTATAAATTATTACGACATCCGGTCTTCTTGCCTGGATAGGTTTATCAGTTTGTCCGTCTATGTCACATGGGACTTTGTGATTTTCGTTTTCAAGTACTGTTTCCGGCTTATGTTTGTACCACTTATCTGTGCGTTCCAGATGCAGTTGTTTGCATGATTCCTAGTGTAATACCCTTCCCACTTGGTCGTTTCTGTTTTTGTATTCCTTTTGGGCCAGTTTGTTGCATTCACTTATTATATGGTTATCGTCTCGTCTTTTTTGTCCACAAAGTCTGCATTTCCTGTTCTTGCTTGCTTTTCGATCGTTGCTTTGATGTGGTTTATCGAGTTATTTTGTGCTGTAGTTATTAGGGATTCAGTTTCTCGGCCTATGTGTCATTTTCGCATCCATGTTCAGGTGTTTTCGTTATTTTCATCTTTTGTCATTCTTATTAATCTTCCGTGTAGTTCTTTCTCTTTCCATTTTTCTTTTCTTGTCTTATCCTTGTCTCTCTGTTTTTTTGTTTTGTTGATTTTTTTTCGTGTCTCTTGTTGCTATGATTATTCTTTCAGTGTTTTGTATTAAGTATTTTCCTAGTTCGTTTTTGCTACAGAGTCCTATATATTAACCAGCCCCTTCACGTCGTCTTTCCTTTGTACGTAGAGTCGGTCAACGTCGTCCTTCGGGTGTAGTGCGGTGTGCATGGTCATGAGTTTCCTGGTCTTCTGATCGAGTTTTCTCAGTACTTCTTTAGTCCACACTATGAACGATGCAGAGTATCTTACTAGTGATACTGCCCATGTATCTATGCTTTTTATTAGGTTTCTGCTATATAATTTGGTTTCGGGAAGTTTTTTTTTTTTGCTCTCCTGAGGTATTCCTTTCCAATTTTCTCTTTCATTTCTGTTGCTTTGATGGTGTCTGCTTCCAGAATTCCCAAGTATTTATAGGAGACTTGTTGCCCTAATGCTCTCATCTCCTTTTGATTGGGTAGTTCCATGCCTTCTGTCGTCTCTAGTTTTCCCTTTCTTATAACTAGTATTGCTCACTTTTCAAAACCAAGCTCCATTCGGATATCCTGGCTAAAGATCCTGGTGGTATTTATTAATACCTTTAGTTCATTTTTCGTCCTTGCGAAGAGTTTCAGATCGTCCATGTGCATCAGGTGGTTCATTTTTTCCTCCATGTAAGAGAACTTGTGTCCGGCTTGACACTTTCTCAGTATATTGTTTAGGGGCATCATGGCTATGATGAACAGTAATGGTGATAATGAATCTCCTTGGAAGATACCTCTTTGTGTTATGTGCTGTCCATCAGCTGACAGTTCCAGACTCCATGTTCTTATCGCATTTTTAATCACGTTGATGATCCTGTTTGGTATTTTATACATTTTTAAGCATTCTATTATCCATGCTTGAGGGATCCTGTCGTACGCCTTTTTACTTTCTGGCATCCTTTCTGTTCCTCGGGGAGAAGTCCCCGATTATTTATGGAGTGGTAGATTTGTTCCCTCAGTAGTGCTGTCAGTATTTTCCAGATAATCGGTAAGCACGTGATATGCTTATAGTTGCTGGGGGCGGTTCCATTCTCTGTGTCCTTCTGTATCAACGTAGTTCTTCCTTTTGTCATCCAAGCTGGTATGTTTGTTTCCTGTATACATCTTTTAATGTTTTGAGTAGTCTTTCGTGTAGAGTTGCATTTTTTGAACCAGTATGCATGTATCCCGTCGTGTCCTGGTGCTCTCCAGTTTGCTATTTTTCCTATGGGTTTCTTTATGTTTTCTTTGCTGATTTCATCCATTGTTCCTTCTTTGATTTGTTGTAACTCTTCTTTCGTGTCTTTCAGCCATTCAGCATTTCTGTTGTAGTCTTGTCGTTCTTCCCATATCTTACTCCAATAGAGTTTTGTTTCTGTTGGGTTTGGTCGTTCCGTTTTTGTTTTTCCTCCGTCTATGTTTTGGTAGAATTGGCTTTCATTGTTTTCAAATGTCCTGTTTTGCTTGCATTGTTCATAGTTATATCTATATCGTCCTAATCTTTCTTCTTTTGCTGCTATTTTTTTTGGGTTCAGATCTTCATGTTTCTTGTTTAGTCTCTCCCTGCTAGTCACATTTCCAATTTTCAATTTTCTTCCTGTTTATCGTTTTGGCTTCTTTTTTATGTTTGTTTATTTGGGTTTCTAACCTTATTTCCCATCCAGTATTTGTCGATGAATCTTTCCTCGGCTGTTTTTCTGATTTGAACTTCATACTTACCATTTTAGCTCCTGCATAAATTAAATTGTTTAGGTCTGTGATTCTATCTCTTGTGAGTTGTGGGAGGAGCTTGTTAATCTTCTCTGTTTCTGTTTTTAATTTCTTCTCTTCTTAATTCTTTAGAGATTGGAGCTTTGTTTTTCCTCGTTCATGAACTGTATTATTTTTCCTATTTCATTTGCTTCTTCCTCTGTTAGCCTTGTTTCATTGTTTTCGGTTCTCTCGCTTGTAGGGTCCAGTCTTCACAGGTTCTCTGTCTATGGTGTTTCTACTTGTGTGGCTTCTACACGTGCGATGTCAGTGGTGGTTGCTCTGTACTCAATTTCATCATTTACTTTTCGTTTTATTTTTGTTAGTTTAAGTTTTGGGAGCCAACCTCTATTATTATTATTACTATTATTATTATTATTATTATTATTATTATTATCATTATTATTATTATTATTATTATTATTACTATTATTATTATTTACTCACTAGGAGTATTCATAAAAGCCATCATCAAAGATTGCTCTTTGAAAACAACTTGTGGTGTTCCCTGGGTTCTGAGTGGCAACGAATCTACCCAGATTTCCAGCACTCTCCTACTCTTTCAATAATCTTTGCAAAAAAATGCGGTATCGCAATAGCCACTTACCATTGATTTCTCGTTGGCGGCGACCATTGGTCTTCACTTGGATTTGGGTGGCAATAAGCCTCCCCAACATCCCAGTCTTCTTTGCACTCACCCAGCGGCGGTTTGCCTAGTTCTTTTTTCTCCTCGGTCTTTCCATCCTCCTTGACCCTCATTATTTCGTGTGGTGTCCATTCATGATGACACTACAAAATAAAAGGACATTTTCAGTTTTCATGATTAAATGTGATGGTCCTTTGTTTTTTGCATCTGTAACCGTTTCTGTGTCGTTTGTGTATAGTTTATATCTAGTGTTAGTCTCCACGTTCAAGGGGTTTCCTTAATATTTCTGCAGTTTTCATTATTGAAATTCGTTGTATCTCTCCCATTCTTTTTCCAAAGTTTTTGGTATTGTCCCTAGTGCTCCTACTGTTAATTGTGTCATCTTTATTTTCTTCATTTTCCGAATCCTTTTGAGCTCTCTAGCGAAATCCGTATATTTGCACCGCTTTTCAGTCTCTGTGATCTGTGGTCTGCTGAACAGCAAAAAAAAAAAAACTGTAATCTGGCAGGACTTTTCCTTCCTGTTAAATATTATGAAATCGGGTTTTTTTGCAAGGATTAGATTTCCTTTTTGTAACCATTTTCATTATTTTATTATTTTGTCATTCTTATGAATCGCCCATGTAGCTGTTTCTCTTCTCACTTTTCTTTCCTCGTCCTATTCCTCATCTCTTTCTATCTTGTTTGTTTCTGCCTTGCCTCTTGTTGCAGTAATTATTCTTTTAGTGTTCTTCATTATGTATTTTTCTCATTTTTTTGTGTAATTTACACAGTCCTCTTCCTCCGTATTTTCTTTTCGCATATAATCGGTCAGTATCTTCCTTCGGATGTAGTGCATTGTGCATCGTAATGAGTTTCCTAGTTTTCTAATCGAAATGCCTTAATTCTCTTTTTTTCAGCTTATAAACGGGCCAGAGTATATTATTAGTGACACTGCAAACGTACTTATTCTTTTAATTAGGTTTCGATTATATAGTTAAGTTTCGAGGAGTTTTCTTGATCTTCTGTAGTATTCTTTTCCTATTTCTTCTTTCATTTCCGTTGCTTTGATGGCATCTATTTCCAGTACTCTCAAGTATTTGTAGCTATCATGTTTAACTAGTACTCTAATGTCTGTGTGATTAGGCAGTGCTATACCTTCTGTTGCATCCAATTTTCCACCTACTCATAGTCAGCAGTGGACATTTTTCATTACCGAATTCCACTTGGATATCCTGACTAAAGATTCTGGCCGTGTTTCTAGTTCTGTGTTTGTTTTTGAAATCAGTTTCAGGTCATCCATCTACATTAAGTGGGTCATTCTTTCTTCTGTGTTAGTGAACTTGTATCCGACTTGGCATTTTTCTAGTATGTTGTTCAGAGGCATCATGGCTATAGTAAACAGTAATGGTGATAGGCAATCTTTGTATTTTTGATTTCGGTTATGTATTGTCCATCAGCTGTCAGTTCAAGTCTCCACGTTTTCATTGCATTTTCTATCAGATTGATTATATCACCTGGAATTCTATTATCCATGTTTGCGTGATTCTTATTTACAGTCTATCCTTGGCTAAGTTCTTTTTTCTACTTTTGATCTACTTCAGAATTCTTTGATCTATGTATAAAAATCCATGTGTTCCTCTTTTTCATTTTTGGCATCCTTTTTGTCCCTTTGGGAGTAGTATGCGGATATGAAGGGATTGATAAAATTGTCCCCTTAGTTCTGCAGTTAATATTTGCCACATTGTAGGTAAACAGGTTATCAGCCTCTTTTTTGCACCAGTGTGGTTATACCTTTGGTTATCCATTTTGTTACATGTGTGTTGTGGATGCATTTTTCAGTTGCTAAACTAGCCTTTCATGTATTTCTTAAACGAATAGGCATGTATTCCGTTATGACCTAGTGCTCTCCAGTTGGCCATTTTCGTAGGGTAATATTGATGGCGTCCTTTCTGATTTTATTCTCTGTACCTTCTTCGATTTGGTGTGATTCTTTTTTCATTTCTTTAAGGTCCTTTTGTTCTTCACATATCTTTTTTTTTATTCAATTTTCAATCCAAACAACGCAACTGCCACTTTGAAGTAGGGTGCTACTATCGGGGACATTATTTGCGAGGGCATTATGAAGGGAGATGAGTAGCAAGATGCTGTTCACATTACACTTAAACTTTTGCATATCAGTACAGTTGGGAAAGAAGTATCCCGGAAGGAGTTCCAAAGACTTGCAGTTCTGGGGAAGAAACTATTGGAGTATAAGGCTTTCTTACCCCTAAGGATCTCCACTGTAAAGGGGTGGGACTTAGTTGCTTGTCGGGTTTGTCGGGGGTAGTCACGTCGAGGAGGTACAAGTGCTTGAAGTTCGTCAGAGCATTCACCATTAAACTATTTGTAGAACAGGCAGAGAGATGCAACATTTCGTCGATGGGACAGAGGCTGAAGCCTAGATAACAGTCCAGGACCTATCAGGTTGGCGACTCTCTTTTGAACCCTGTCCAGGAGTGAGAGACAAGTAGTAGATGCACCACCCCAGATGTGACAACAGTACTCCATACATGGGCGAATGGTAGCCTTATAGGGGTACAGGATACTTTCAGGCGTAAGTAGTTTTCTAGCACGGTAGAGAGAGCCCATCTTCTTTGCAGCAGCATTTATGAATATCAGGAATAATAAAGGTCCAAGGATAGACCCCTGAGGTACTCCCGCATTTATATCATATTGTTTAGATGTACGACCGTCGAGGAAAACTTGGATTTTTCTCTTACTTACGAGGGGCGGGCAATAATTAATGCCCCTGACCCACTTCCCATAGGAGTAGTGAAACGAAACTTGGCACAGTTATTAGTCTTTCTCGACATAGGAACCAACCAGAGTTATGTATTTCTCCCATCGTTTGATGCAGCTCTGGATACCGTTTTTGTAGAACAACCCAGGTTGGTCCTCCAACCACAACGTGACTTCAGAAATCAAGGCTGCATCATCTGGGAAATGCTTTCCTTTCAAAAACAACTTCATGTCTGGGAAGAGGTGAAAGTCAGAGGGTGCAAAGTCAGGAAAGTAGGGAGGATGGGGCAGGATTTCATAACCACATGCCCGTGCTTCTGATCTGGCGACATGCGAGTTGTGGACTAGAGCGTTGTCCTGCAGGAGGGGGGTACCTTTGCTGATCTTACCCTGCCTCTTGATTTTGATAGCTTCCCTTAAGTTCCTCAAAAGTGAAGCATAATAGGCTCCTATACGTGTGGTACCCTTTGCCAGGAAATCTGTCATCACTACTCCGTCCTGGTCCCAGAAGACCGTGAGCATGATCTTGCCAGCGGAGGGCTGCACCCTTGCCTTCTTTGGAGGTGATGAGTCCAAGTGTTGAGCCCACCGCATTGACTGGGCTTTGGTCTCTGGATCATGGTGATGGACCCAGGTTCCATCCTGTGTAATCAGTCTTTTGAAAAACTTGGACTCATCTTCTTGGCACATCTTCAAATTCATCCTCAAGTACTCGACGCGTTCTCGCTTCTGGAATAGTGTGAGCAACCTGGGAATCCATCTCGCAGACACCTTATGCATATGCAAATGGTCATGAATTATAGTTTCCACAAATCCTGTACTAATCTTGACATATTGGGCTATTTAGCGAATAGTAATGCGCCGATCTTCTAAAATTGCAGTCTCAACTTGACGGACAGATGCCTCATCAATGGCAGAAGAGGGGCGACCAGGTTTGACTTCCGGCCATGTTTGAATTCACGATGCCAGCGTTTTACAAGGTCATATGATGGGGCATTATCACCATAAGTTTCTTTCATTTCATCAAAAGTCTTCTGCGGTGTGCCTCCTTTCAAATACAAAAACCGGATCACTGCTCAACATTCAACAGGCTCCATTTCACACCTCGGTTCAAACACCTGTAAAACAGAAACTACAATTAGTTCAGAGATGTAATTTGCCACATAAGCCGTAGAGATATAAATCATTGCACATGCAAAATTTCAGCAAGATCAGACAACTGGAAGTGGGTCAGGGGGCATTACTTATTGCACGCCCCTCGTAAGAAGGATTTAATTACATTATGTATTCTTCCAGTGATACCATATGATCTAATTTTCTTTAGAAGGCCATCGTGCCATACCCTCTCAAAAGCCTTAGATATATCAAGGGCTACCGCTCTACCCTCCCCTGTTTTGTCCAGTGAACGGTATATACGTTCAGAGACTACAGTTAAGATATTTGCTGTTGAACAAACTTGCCTGAATCCATATTGTTTGTCGGTCAGGAGTTTAACAGCTGTTTGGTGTTGGACTAGGACTTGATTAACTATATCTGGTTCCAATAGCGTTTTGTTTCTATCAGGTCCTGTTGTTCTATTTTTGTTTTACCTCCATTTACATTTTAATAGAATTGGCTTTCATTATTTTCAAAGGTCCTATTTTGCTTGCACTGTTAAGATTTGTCATCTCGCTTCTTTTGCTGCTATTTTTCCTTCAACTCTTCATGTTTCTTGTTGGGCCTTTCCTTGCTGGTCGCATTTGTACTTTTCTTTTCTCTTTTAATTGTTTTCATCTTGTTTATCGCTTTGATTTCTTTGTTTGTTTGATTGGGGTTTCCAGCTTCAATTCTCATCCAAGTTTTGTTGGTTCTTTTTTTCTCTGTTTTTTTTTTCTTTAAACTTCATATTTACTGTCCCGTCCTCTGCATAGATAGATTACGGGTCTCCGTTGGGATGCGAGGGAGTAGTTTGTTTACCTTTTCTGTTTCAGTTTTTTTGTTGTTGTTTTTGTTGTTGTTTTTGTTTTTGTTGTTGTTTTTTGTTTTTGTTTTTCCACTCTTGATGTAAGCTTTTCTCGTTCATTAGTTTTCTGATGTTTTCTACTTCAGCTAATTCATTTTATGTTGTATATGTTCTCGGTCTATATGTTTCGTGTATCAAAATTTTGCAGTTTTTCCGCCTTTGTAGTTTCTATGTTTCGGACTTACTCGGGGGGAGGGGGCGTTTCTTCGTCTGTTCCATCATTTGTCTTTTGCTGTATTTTATTCAGTTCTAGATTTGAAAGCCATCCTCTCTTGAGGATAATTTAGCTTGTTCTGCAATTCTTTGTATGGTAGTCACTGGACATATCCCATAACTCTTTCATCCGTTTGTGATATCCTCGGTCTTTGAGGTAACTTCTGTAATAGCATTCCATTACCAGCCTATTCTCTTTTTTTGTCAATTTCTTCCTTCGATGTTGGTTACTTTGGTTTTCCTGTGTTTTTCCTGTATTGTTTTGGTACCTGAAATCAAAGGGGATACTTACGTGTTCTGTGTCGGTGTTGTTTTTTTTTATTAGAAGAGGAACCAACAGTCACATGATGACGAGCAAGTTCCCCATGCTGGCCGCCGAGGGAGCACCTGCCGTTCATTACACCCAGATCTTTCATCTGGGTCCCACATTATTATTATTATTATTATTATTATTATTATTATTATTATTATTATTATTATTATTATTATTATTATTATTGGAAGCTCTCACAAACGTTACCATCAGATATTACTCACTGAGAACAACCGGTGGTTTTCCCTAGGCACTAGGTGACAACAAGTCAGAGTACTTTTTATCTCTTTCTATAACCGTTGCAAATGAATTTGATTTATCGCAACACCAGTTTGTCATTGACTTTCAGCTGGCAATGACCATTTATCCTCAGTAAAATTTGCGTCGGAATAAGACTCCCTAAGATTACAGTTTCTTTTGTACCCATCCAGTGGAGATCTGGTTTTTGCTTTCTCTCCTGTGTCTTTCTATCTTCTTTGACCTTTCTCTTCTCTATTTTCTATTTGCTGTGGTTCCAATGTTACGCTATGTTGTTTTGGTTAGAGGAGTCGTGCATTTACAATTTTGCGATTTCACTTTTCTTGGTTTTATGTGAAATGCCTCTATTATTTTGTTTTACTTCTGATATAATTTCAACGTGGCCAGTTAGTGTTTGTAGCTTGTTTTTATTAGTTTCCCCATTCGAGTGTTTCCATAAAATGTCCGATATTTTCAGCTTTATTGTTTGTTGTATAATCTAAGTATTCACTTGATTTCAATTTATCTTAGTTTTTTTTTCCAACCCCTTTGGGACTCTTGTTGGTGCGTTTACAATTATGGTATTATATTGATTTTGTTCATATTTTATATTCCTTTTATTTCTTTGTCAAGCTCTGCATATTTGTACCATCTGTCCGCATGTGCGAGATGCAGTCGTAGAGCTCCAAGTGCGCTACCTTCACCACGCAAGCGTGCCTGTCTTTATATCCTTTTTCGACTAGTTTGCTGCCTTCACTTATTATATGGTTTATCGTTTCGTCTCATTGTTCGCAGTGTCTACATTTACTGTTTTCTTGTATGTTGCAATATTTTTCATAACTAATGGGAGTATGATCCCTGAAAGTTGGGAGATTCTATTTTTAAACGCTGTCGATAGGAACATTTGCACCACTTCTGCTATCTACCAATCAAAAATCAGAATTGCGCCATAAAAATTAAATCTTTTGGCATTCTAGCACATAATTTCTTAGTGTCAACACGAGAAGGATAATTTGTCTCTTGTTTGCAAAATTATAAAGTCCAGGACCTGGACAGAACAGCTACCCAC
This sequence comes from Euprymna scolopes, assembly GCF_053919585.1. NCBI lineage: Eukaryota > Metazoa > Mollusca > Cephalopoda > Sepiida > Sepiolidae > Euprymna > Euprymna scolopes. Next base: position 54,228,723 of record NC_136500.1, read on the forward strand.
TGCAAATTCTTCATCTCCGGGATTTGTATAGAATAGCTACCTATCGGAAACTTTTCTGAAATTAAACATGGCTTCCAATTCAAACGATGTTTTTATCTTATTAAGCTTGGGTGTGGTTAGTTCTAATCGCGTTGTTCTGTGTAGATGTCAGTAGAGATTTTTTTTCTATGTTGATGTGTCTTTCTCTTAGTCATATCCAGATGTTTTCATGATATCTTTCTCACGTCATTCTACCATTCTTTTCAGTTTTCACCCACTTTTTCTTTTCTTGCCGTTTGTTTCTGGTTTCATCATCTCCTGTATTGTTCTTGGGAGTGGCACTCGCTGCGAAGATCAAGTTTTTTGTGTTCTGGCTTATGTAATTGTCCAAGTTCATTACGCTCCACCTCTTTCGATAACCTTCGCAAATAATTTTACGTTATCTCAACAGCCTTTACCATTGATTTATCGTTTCTTATCTTGTTTCTACCCTGTCTCTACTGCTCCCCTGTTTTTCCCACTCTTTCGATACAATTAACTCCTCTCTCTTTCTTTTTCTATTTCCTCCTCTCTTGTTCTCTCTTTCTCTCTCTCTCTCTTTCTCGCTCTCTCTCTCTCTCTCTACTTCTCATTCTCTCGCTCTCACTCTCTGTTTACTTTCTCTTTTTTATCCCCCACTCTTTCTCTTTCACATCGTATTTGTCTCCCCTCGCCATTTTCTCTCCCATTTATTCTCCTTTTTTCATTCTCTAATACTTCCCTTCTTTCTCTTTTTATAAATTATTTATTCGAAAATCGACTGTTAACAGTAAGTATACTAGAAATGGTCCGTCCTGTTTCCACCCCCGTCCGGCTCAACGAGAAGACACAGCGAGTAAGAAAAAAATAAACTTTTAAACAAAACGCATGAAAAATTGTTCATCAGTGCAGCACAAAACGACAATACCGAAAAATATACATGTGTTCGCTTCGAGGTGGGGGAGGGGCTAAGCCACACCAGTTACCGAATGGGGACAAGGTGCCACAAACAACTACGACCCAGAATGCCGCAATTCTTCTAAGGGGAACCGATCATGCAAAAACCAGGCACATTATTTTCCATAAATCTGACATATAAGGGAGGGGGTGTCGTATTGCAACTGAGCGGAAATAAAAGCCCCAGGAAAATGGGGCCGATAGATTTCTAAGGATAACACTGTTTGAAATAAAATATTAGTTTTGTATCTCACAACATAAGCCTTTGTTTAGGAAAAATATGGAAAGATATGAGGTGTGTGTATATATATATAAATATATATATATATATATATATATATATATATATAGAGAGAGAGAGAGAGAGAGAGAAAGAAAGAGAGAGAAAGTAGATCTATATATAGAGAGAAATATAAGATAGTAGCTATAATCATACATATATATATATATATATATATATATATATATATACACACACACACATATGAACAATCTCTTGCCAATTCTTATGAATGAACAATCTCTTACAAAGAAAAAATATCTTACAAATTCACCAAAAATTTATTTTCTTTGATTTAAAACATAACGGTTAGAAGATCAAACACGTTCGATATTTTTATTTTTTAAAGAAATATGTATTTATTTATTTAAAACTAGACTGGTTGTCCGGCGTTGCCCGGGTGTTTGGAGGTTTGTGTTGAGTAAAAAACAAAAAGTGGTAGTAGACAGGCAGGCTCGAAGCGAAGGAGGAAAAACAGGAAAAAAAAAACGTGAAAAAAAAACGTGACGTCTATGCTGTGTCGCCCATTGCCAAACAGGAAGTGGCGAAAGTTTTGATTGAGGCCAGTCAATCGTAAAGAGTGGATGCCTTTCGAAAATATCGGCGAAAAAAGTGATCTCTCCTTGTAGAAAAGTGTCCAGTTAAGAGTGAAGGAATTAATGTTTTTAGCTAATATTTCGATATTTGTCGTCCGTAGTTTCTATAATTTTTAGATTAAAGGGTGAGTGCGACTTACTCAATACATACATATATATATATATATATATATATATATATATATATATATATATATATATATATATATATATATATATACGAGAGTTTGAAAAGGCCAAGGGCAATGCGGGAAGAACCGGGCCACTAGAAAAAAAAAGAAAGGGAAACAAAGAAACAAATAGACGGGTATGTTGGAGTAAAGAAAACTGTAATTATTTATGTATTTATCACAAATATTTGCAACCAAGTTATTGGTATGTCCGGTGCGTTGGTGATCTGGAACTTTTGTTAATTTCGGGAGGAAGTACCTCTCCTTTTCAAAAAGAAAACAAGAGTATATTCAAGATTCTTGAATGTACTCTTGTTTCCTTTAATATTTTTCATTTATATTGTTTTTATTATTTTTTATATCGTACAGTTTCTGATTTTTCTTGTTTTATTTTCTTTTTATTATGAATGATTTTATTATTGCCTTTATTATCATATGTATATTATGTATATCTTTATTCATGATATTATTATTTGTACTCTTTTCCGTTTTCTTTCTTTTTTTCTTTTTTCTTTCGCCTTCCATCTTTTCTTTCCTTTCTTTTTTTCTTCTGTTTCTTTTCTCTGTGTTGTATACACACTTTACTCTCTCCTTTTTTTTCTCCGTTTTCTTCACATATATTAAAGGTTGTTATCTTTTTTCATTCTGATTCACACGTGATATGAACTGATAATTTTTATGCTCGTAAACTGAACTCAAATTGGATCATTTTTGTGCTTGTAAACTTCTATGTGATTTTCATTACGGGCTAAACATTTGCATAAGCAATATCGCCTTAAAAGGTATCTCTCTGACCGAAACATGCTCATGAATGTGTAGCCAAATGCAAATGCTTATGTAAAAGTACATCTCGCCCTACTTCGGCATTGAGCACTATTGTATTAACCTCGTTAAAAATTAATTGGCTGATTTACCTATGGGAAAATTGACCTGGAACTATATTTCTATATCTGTCTTTGTTTTACCGTTATTTCGATGGCAAGTACTCGTCTGGGCTCCAATCTCTGGTCCCCCCTCGTCAGTCTTTTACGAAAAACGCCCGTCTAGCTGAAGCCACTGTCAAAAATTTTCCCCACTCTCTATATGTGCCTAAATCAAAACGTAGATTCCATGAACACAGCTTCTTTCTTAGAACAGCACGCCTATGGAACTCTGTTCCATTTGCCTGTTTCCCACCTGACTACAACTTGGATATCTTCAAGTCCAACGTAAACAAATTCCTGATGAACCGCCCCCTTAAGTAGACACTTTATGAAATCTCAACACTAACGTACAACGTACTGTACATTCAATAACCCTTATCCCTGAGTGGCTTCCGGGCCTTGATAAGTGGTGACCGCCTTGTAAAAAAAATATTCTTCTTTAATTATAACGTTATACTTAATTTATATTAATTAAATTAGGTGGTTTTCTTTGTAACGATGTTGTCATTTTTATATGGAGAAATATCACCGCCGGCGATTTACCAGTCACGTAACATCGATAAACCATTAAACTTTCACAACATTTAATTAGGCTGTAGAATGAATATATACAGACAACATTTCACAGATAATAAATGGCTGTAGAATCCATTTTTCTGTAAACCGTTTTTATTATGTTTATTTAATTTTTTTGTAAACCGTTTTTATTATGTTTATTTAATTTTATAGGCAGATTTTCCGTTGTACAAATATTCTCGAACCATTTTCCGGTCAACATCAGTATTTCACTTAATTTAAACAGAATTTGTTTATGCTTACGAAAAGATGAATATGTGTATATTATTGAGTTGGTGCAAAAATAATGTCGTTTTTGATATGAAGCTAAACGTGAAAAAAAAAGACATTTATTGTATTTATATTTCACCATGGGGCATCAGAGATACCCCATGGTGAAATATCTTCACACTGAATAGTGCGCAAATTAGACCACTGAATGGTTCAAAACGACAATTGAAGCACATGTTTCCACTCGGAAATTCAATAGCAACCCCCACTCTCCCGAATGGTTTACTTCTATTGTGCAACCGCCATTGTTCAAAGGCAACATGCATACCGCATAAATCCAGTTCAAACAGACAGAAGTTTATAGAAACTAGAAGTAATTGTAAGAAAGAAATAGCGACATTGAGAGAGAATATCCTGAAGCCACAAGTAAACGCAGCACAGAATTTAGGAACCCGTTATTTTTGGAAAATCTACAAATAATGGGCAATCAACAATTCCCCCACTATCCAAAATCATGAGGTTGTTTACACGGCAACCGAGAAGGCTAACATGCTTGCCAGTCGGTTTGCTTCAAACTCCACATTGGACCCAGAAAACACTTCCCTCCCTGACTTTCCTTTGCGGACAGACGCCACAATAGATGATCTGAAAATCACCCTTTCTCAGGTGCGTAGTATCATGAAAACCTAGACACCTCAAAAGCATGTGGATCCGATCTAAACCTGGCTGTACTATAAAAAAAAATGCTCCGCCAAGGTTGCTCCAGTCCTCTCCAAACTGTAAAAATGCCTTAACGAATCTTGGTTTCTTGACTACTGGAAAACTGCTTCTGTGGTACCAGTTTTCAAGAATTCTGTCGAAAGAACTAACTCATTAAATTATTGTCCCATTAGCCTCTTCCCGCTTATCGACAAAATATTTGAGACCATAATTAATCAAGCTCAAGTCAATCACCTTACAGTTGCTGAACTTCTGACCGACCAACAATATGAATTTAGGCAAGCGCGTTACACAGTAGAAATCATAACTGTAGTCTATGAACGTGTATACCATACACTGGACAAAGCAGGTGAGGGTAGAGCGGTAGCCCTAGATATATCTAAGACTTTTGACAGGGTATAGCACGATGGTCTTCTCAGGAAAATTAGATCATATGGTATCACTGGAAGAATACATAATGTAATTAAATCCTTCTTAAGTAAAAGAAGAATTCAGGTTGTCTTCAACGGTCGTACATCAAAGCAATATGATATAAATCCGGGAGTACCTCAGGGGTCTATCGTTGGACCTTTATTATTAATAATATTCATAAATACCTCCCCAATAAAATTGTCTCCGAGATGGGTATATTTGCTGACGACATCACGCTCTATAACAGGCACGAAGGGAAAACAAATGAACACATATCTAAGGAAATGGCAGAAATACTAGAGGAAGAATCCAATCTGTAGTGGAATGGGGACAAAAATGGATGGTAACATTCAATGCTACTAAGACTAAGCTTGTTTCCTTCGATAATTACAAGAGCCTATTCTAAAACGAATAGCAATTGCTAAAAACACATGAAAGTACTTCGTTCAAACTCCTCGACCTAACGTTCACAGGGAACTTGAGTTGGGACAGATACATTGAGAGCATTGCTAAGGCCGCTGCGAAGAAAGGTGGGCTCTCTCTACCATATTAGAGAGCTACTATGCCTGAAAGTATCCTGTATCTCTATAAGGCCACCATTCGCCCATGTATGATGTAGTGTTGTCACATTTGGGCTGGTGCCTCTGCTACAAGTCTCTCCCGCTGAATAGGGTTCAAAAGAGAGTCGCCAACGTGGTAGGTCCTGAACTGTCATCTAAGCTTCAGCCTCTGTCCCATCGACGAAATAGTGTCTATTCTACAAGTATGTTAATGGTGAATGCTCTGACGAACTACAAGCACTTGTACCCCTTCGACGAAAATATCCCCGACAAACCCGACAAGCAGCTAAATCCCACCCCTACACAGTAGAAATCCTTAGGTGTAAGAAAGCCTTCTACTCCAATAGTTTCTTCCCCAGAACTGCTAGACTTTGGAACTTCCTTCCAGGATTCTGCTTTCCCAACTGTACTGACATGCAGAAGTTCAAGTGCAATGTGAACAGATATCTTGCTGCTCATCTCCCTTCATAATGTCCCTGCAACTTATGCCCCCGACAGTAGCCTCCTACTTCAAAGTGGTACTGTGCCTTGTTTGGGGTGGAAGTTGAATTTAAAAAATCACACAGCCGAAAAGTTGATATTTAATTTAAAAAATAAAAACACGATAACTACTTACATTTTTTGTCAATTTCAACAGTAAGTAATTGTCATGTTACAATTATTTAAGTCTTCCATGATTCAACGAAAAAATGATTTCGGCTATGTTTGTTTTGTCACGTGGCATGTGACGTAAACACAAGGGGAATAGCTAAATTTCAAAATTTCTTCAAACACTATTTTTTTAATAATAAATTTCTACCTTATCGTCTTTCGTAAATTTTTGTTGGATATCTTCATTACTGCAACATGGCAATTCAGTAGATACGATTCCTTTTATTTGAAAATCAATATTCCGATCTCCGAATTTCTCTACTATAAAGAAGAAGCACCGATATGTTTACGAATATTCTCATTAATTATATTTGAAAGCAATTTTTCTCTTTAAAAAAATGCGCGAAAATAAGGATATTTATTTTAATAAAAAAATGACTGCAATTAGCCAAACTATTTTCTTTTTTTTCTTTGAAAACTTATCCTACAACATTTTTACAGTCTTTTCTTCTTTCTTTCTTCCTTCTTAATTATCATCGGTCTTCCGCTTACTTTGTTCTTTATTCTTTCTATCGATTTATTTTTCATAAAAATACTTTACTTATAAGACAATATAAAAAAAATCTGCTAAATTTTAATTCACGAGATTTTCCCTGGAAATTACACTATGGAATCTTTACGCATTCTAGATGTTGCCTCCAATTTGTAGTTTGGTTCAAATGTTACAGATTGCTCTACTACCCTCAATTTTACTTTTGGATTATTATGCGTCCGACCTGGCAAAAATTTCCCAGAAATTATTGAACTCATTTCAACGTTGGGTTGTCCAGGCTGTATGATATCCTTTATCTATGCATTTTGAATATTTTTTAATAATGTTTTCAATATTTGTGCTGATGAGCAAAATATATGTTTATTCATAATTGATAATTTTTCTAATTGTATTTTATTCATGTGTATACTTTAATCTGTAGAATATAACTTTAATCCTTACACTTATATTTTCCTCTATATTTATATATTGAGCTTTACCTTTTTGGCTAGGATCGTCTTAAAATTTTATCTCATTGTAATATTAATTAATACACTCATTTATTTGATTATCTAATCTGTGATTTAACTCATTTATATATATGTGTGTGTGTGTGAGTGTGTGTGTGTGTGCGTGTGTGTGTGTGTGTGTGTGTGCATAAAGTCATCCACATACAGTACTGTTTCGTTGTATCAGAACTCATCAGTGCGGTTAAACCAGCACTTTCCCGGAACCGTGGATTAAACCTGCAACCACCGCCTTGATCTCAAATCTCAATACTCCTTATGTCAATCTTGGGTATGTAGACTGAAAATTGACAGAGTAGTTGGGTAGAGAAATGCACACACACACGCGCGCACGCACGCACACACACACACGCATACACACATACATATATATATATGTATGTGTGTATGTTATATATAACATGCATATAAATAGATATATAGATTTTTAACAATAGCCAGCGACAAATATACGCATTCACACATATTTTACACGTGTGCGTATTATACATGTATATGTACATCCATGTTTTCTTAATTTATGTGTGTACATCCGTGTTAATATATAATGATGAACATATATTGATATACGACGGTATATTGTATGTGTGTATAAATATGTAAATGCACACGTGGCTTGTATGTTGGATGTATGTAGAAGTGTGTTTTATGGTGTATGCCAATCACACTGTGTGGTCCTTAATACATGTATAGAACAAGTTTGACCACTGACACGAAATAAACAACACTAAATGTACTGACGCCATTAATGCTTAGCAATAAAGTTGTTTAGGGGCATTGAAAATGAATTAAAGTGATTTGAGAATATATAAATGTTGATGTATAATGAAATAGGAATTTTAAACACAGATCCGATCTGAAACGGACCCACAGCTTTTTCACCTCTTTTTCCTCTTCGTCGCCTCCATCTATTCCCCCCACTTCAACTCCGTTTCCCATTCACATAAATTTGTTGTAGTTCTGCTTCTCTTTAGTCAAAGTAGATAAAAGGAAAACCTTTGAATTTGGACTAGAAAAATGTATTTATTTATTTTTATCAGTTATTTTAATTAATTTAATTCAATTTAAAATTTGATTTATAATTTAATAATTTTATTTTATTTAACACGCATTTAAATGTGACTATATATGCATGCACATATCCACGTACGTGCATATATATATATACACAAACACATATATACGCAGACGCAATACATAAATTAAGGGCTCCAAGTTTGACTCGTGACTGGTCCGGTTTTATAGACCTTACAGCAGTCTACGTTACGGTTAACCATCGGGCGCTTTTGCTGAAAGTTAGCAAAATGGTTCAAAACATCACCATAGTTTGTCTCATTGATTCTCTTTTAGAAAATCGTAAGTTTTATGTAGAGATGGAGAGGAAAAAGAGCATGTTAATGTAGAAGAACGTCACTCACAAGGTTTATTTTCAGCCTCCATATTAGTCAAAATATATACAAATGATATACCAATATTTCATAACGTTTGTAGGTTCATCTTTATTTTGAGCCTCCATATTAGTCAATATATATATATATATACAAATGACATTGCAGGTTCATCTACGCAGATGACATGTGCCTTCAAAGTCATCGAAGATCGATTGATGCAAGCGCTCATGCTGTTATCAGCATGTTATGACAATTGGCATCTTTAATATTTTTATTTTTTATTCTATTTTAACCCTAAACAAGGCACAGTGCCACTTTGATGCAGGGTGCTACTATCGGAGACATAAGTTGCAGGGATACTCTGTAGGGAATTGGGCAGCGAGATGTCTGTTCATATTAAACTTGAACTTCTGCATGTCAGTACAGTTGGGAAAACATTAACCCGGAGGGCGTTCCAAAGTCTAGCAGGTCTGGGGAAATAAACTATTAGAGTAGAAAGTTTTCTTATATCTAGGGATCTGTACTGTGTAGAGGTGAGATTTTACTACTTGGCGGGTTTGTCAGGAGTATTTATGTCGAGTGAGTACAAGGCCTTGTAGTTCGTTAGAGCATCCACCATTAAAATACTCGTAGAACAGGCAGAGGAATGCAACATTTCGTCGATGGGACAGAGGTTGAAGCTTAGATGACAGTTCAGGACCTATCAGGTTGGCGACTCTCTTTTGGACCCTGTTCAGGAGCGAGAGCCTAGTAGTAGATGCACCATCCCAAATGTGACAACTCTACTCTATACAGGGGCGAATGGTGGCCTTGTGGAGATACAGGATACTTTCGGGTGTAAATAGCTTTCTAGCACGGTAGAGAGAGACCACCTTCTTTATAGCGGCCTTAGCAATGCTCTTAATGTATCTGTTCAAACTGATGTTCCCTGTGACCATTAAGCCGAGGAGTTTGAAAGAAGTACTTTCAGGTAATGTATCTATAGTCATAGCCATAGATGGTTGAGAAGGTGTCTTGTAATTATTGAAGGAAACAAGCTTAGTCAACCCCATTTCATCTTAAGAATCATCTAGCCCAAAAGTTACTCAAGATCACATGATGAAGCAAAGTCCTGAAAAACAACTTATATTCAATTTATCTGGACGTGACACTCGATAGGACACTGTCATACAAAACCCATGTCAAGAAGCTATCAGCGCTTAACAGCCTGTTGGTTAACAGTTTCTTGCAGGGAGAGGAGGACACATATGCTACGCCTGTCAGTTTTAGTGCTGCACTATTCGACCGCAGAATATTGTATCGGTATGGGCTCGTTCCACTCATGCTACAAATGCGAACTCAACATCGCATTACTTGCAACCTGAAATCGACCGACCTGCCATCTGTCTACAGGCTGTTCAAAATCGCTCCGCCGCAGATTCGTAAAGAGGCGATAGAAGAGGCAGAGCGTGACAAGCAGAGTAAGGACAAATGACATCAAGACGTGCCGACTACCATCACAAAGTAGCTTTGCCACATTTACAAGGCTCGGACGAACAATATGAACGTCCTTTCGCCTGAGTTCGTGAAATGTGTCTGTCAAAGACGACAACAACGAAAGAAAATCTCACGGTAGGTTTTGAACTCTGAACACAAGACAACCTGGACAAATCGGGTTATGTAGAGAACCAACTGTTATCATATAGATAGTGGTTTAAGGTAGACGTTTTCCTTTTTTTATATATATATAAATATACATATGTGTACACACATACATGCACATATACATATATATATATATACATATATGTGTGATCGTTTATGTACACATATGTATATTTATATATATATAAAAAGGAAAACGTCTACCTTAAACCACTAACATAGTTCTAAAACAGATCCTTTGTTCGATAAAATGCATGCCCATTGGCTGATAGAAAGGGGCGCGGTGGATACTAGAAAGCTGATTGGCTAACTAAAAATCCTCAACATATATAAAAACAAGAAACAACTACAGAATTCGCGCATAAGCCTGACAAATCCTATAGTGGATGAAACGCAGAATATTCAGTGTAGCTTAATCGCCATATATATTTTATAAATTACTATATATATATATATATATATATATATATATATATATATATATATATATATATATATATATATTAGTGGTGGGACGATTCCAATATTTTTCAATAAAAGGGTTCAATAAAATACATACACATAAAAAAGAATAATTCTTACTAACAGGAACCATGGAAATTCCATGAAATAAGAAATATTTGCAATTAACAAATACGTTTTAATAAAGATGATATTTTTCTGGATAGCAAATATGAGTCTATAAATATTTCTATAAAAATAGTGACCCCTGCATTTTAAATATACAACAGACCCATAGGAGATGAATTAATAGTAAATACTCAGAAAGTAATATTGTGTTACATAGTTCAATACATGAATAAAATCACATTATAAGAAACTAACTTTAATTCACTACTTCAGTCCGGCACCTTATGATCGTTTTTTTTTTGTTTTGTTTTTTTTTTATGCTTGTTTCTTTGGTTGTTCCCTGTTTTACCTAACCTTTCGCTGACTTCTTTATTCTCGGGTCGAAATTACTATGAGTTTCTTTTCCACACCATTGCGACGATGATGATATATTCTGATAATGAAATTCGAAAACGAGCCAACATCAAAGGGAGGCCACTCTCATATTTTGTCAAAATTTGACAGGTTTGCTTTTTTAAGGCCAAATTTCACGAATTTGGAATTTTGAAGCCGTTTGGCCTTCAAGAATTGTATTCGGCCTTTTTTCATAGCGTAACGTACGCACTAACTATGGAAGGAACAAGACGAATATTACATTGACTTTTACCTTCTTCCTCCTCAAGCCATAAACCACAATACTCTAATAATAGCCAATAATCCGTAAACATATATTAAAATATATTCATATTCATAAATACATGCACCATACCTCACACGTATTTCTACACCAATTAAATGAAAATAAGAAAGTTTAGAGGTTAACTAAGCAGGGCCATTCATTTTACAAAGTTATTAACCTTTACTTTTATGTGTCGGTCACTAAAGTGCCACTATTTATAAATGTGCATTTAAAGTTAACTGTGCTGTTGACCTGTAAAAACATTGTGCACTTTTTTCTCCATGGCTTCCGGTTAGTTTGTCCAAAATCGGCCCTGCGTCGCGATTTTGGTGTTCAGATTTGTTAAAATGATAACTGCGAACGACATTGAGAATATTAGTAAAAAATAAAGTCAATTATAAATTCAATTTGCGATGTGTTGCGTCACAAATTCCTTACATTTTAGAATGTTCATTATATTTGCAATGAGCAACTTTGTGGCTGACGTCACCAAATTCCACTTTTAAATCTCACGCACTCTGACCTAACAAGTAATCTTTTTAGACCAATCATAACGTTGCGTTGCTAATACTCCTCTTTATGAGTGACTAGCAGGCTGCCCGGCGTTGCCCGGTCGTAAAATATGCATAAATATTACATTTTAATTCATGCAGATTTTTTTTTATTTATTATATAGAGTCAATTCTGTACTCGTTATTATCCAATATATGATAATGATTTCAAAATTTATTTTTAAAAACTTCAACCAGAACTTACAAAGCTGTTTAAGCGTTGTCTTAAGGTAAATTGCTTTCCATCATTCTGGAAAATCTCATCAGTATGCCCTGTAATTAAGAATTCAGATGATGGGTCATTTCCCTCTCAGTACAGACCAATAAGTTTCCTGTATGTCATGAGTAATTTACTTAAATCTGTGTTAAATAGAGAAGTAGTCAACCACCTCAGCAAAAAAAAACTTCTTAGTGACATGCAATATGGTTTCCGTTCTGCTAGATCTACAGCAAATATGCTTACAGTTATATCTCATAGGATTAGTGATGGAGGCTTTTTTTTACATTTTCACCTCAAACAAGGCACATTGCCACTTCCATGTAGGGGGATACTATCAAAGACATAAGCTACAGGGGTACTAGTTGGGCAGCAAGATGTCGGTTCACGTTACACTTGAACTTCTGCATATCAGTACAGTTGGGGAAACAGGAACCCGGAAGGGAATTCCAAAGTCTAGCTGTTCTGGGGAAGAAACTACTGGAGTAGAAGGCTCTCTTACATCTAGGGAGCTAAACTGTGAAGGGGTGGGATTTTGCTGCTTGTCGGGTTTGTCGGGGGTATTTACGTCATGGGGGTACAAGTGCTTGCAGTTCAACGGAGCATTCACCGTTAAAGTACTTGTAGAACAGGCAGAGGGATGCTAAATTTCGTCGATGGGACCGAGGCTGAAGCTTAGATGACAGTTCAGGCCCTATCAGATTGGCGACTCTCTTTTGAACCTTGTCTAGGCGTGAGAGACTGGTAGCAGATGCACCAGCCCAAATATTACAACAATATTTCATACATGGGCGAATGGTGGCCTTATAGAGGTACAGGATACTTTCGGACGTTATTAGCTTTCTAGCACGGTAGAGAGAACCTACCTTTTTCGCAGCGATCCTAGCAATGCTCTCAATGTAATTGTTCCAACTCATATTTCCTATGAACGTTAGGCCGAGGAGTTTAAAGTATGTACTTTCTGATAAAGAGTCTTTGGCCATTGCTATTGGTGGTAGAGAAGGTGTCTTGTAATTATTGAAGGAAACAAGTTTAGTCTTGGCAGCATTTAATGTGACCATCCATTTTTGTCGCCATTCCACTACAGATTGGAGGTCATCAAAGGCAATTGCTCTTTACATATCAAATACCTTTAATAGAGTGTCGCATAAAGGTTTACTTCACAAGATCTCCAGCTACGGTATAGCTGGCAATACCTTCTCAATTAATTAATTAATCTCAATTATTAAATCATTTCTCTCTGGTAGGTTCATAAGAGTAGTGGTTGATTGACAGAAATCATAAGGTCACAGTATTAATGCTGGAGTCCCTCAGGGTCCATACTGGGCCCAACTCACATCCTGATCTACATTAATGATCTTCCAAATCACATCCTTACATCATTCGTAGATATTTATGCTGATGACACTACCATCTATGATAGCTCATCAAAGACCGTAAACGACCAAGTTCTCTCTGATTCTCTCTTCTCTTGTCTTGAACACGTCGTGCATTAGGAAAGAGTTGGCTGGTTACTTTTAATGCATTTAAAACCAAGCTTTTATCTTTCATCAATGCTCTGATCCCCATTTGGCATCAATTGAAATGGGTGGCTCTCGTCTAAGGGGAGCTCCATGTTTTGATAAGCTTCTGGGCTTGACCTTTGCTTCAGACCTGAAATGGAACACGTACATCAAGTCAGTTGCCAAGGTCGCTGGAAAAATGGTAGTATCCTTTTACCGCTCCAGAAGATATCTCTCCCCCAGACGCAATTTTCTATCCATATCAAAGCTAAGTACGTCCAACGATGAAATAATGTTGCCATACTTGGGCAGGAGCTGCTAAAAATAGCCTATCCTGCCTTGACAGAGTACAAAATAGGCTTCGTGGCTTAGTGGGTGATGCACTTTTCTCTTCCCTGCAACCTCTCTCCCACAGGAGAGACGTTGCGAGCCTGTCTTTGTTTTATTGTTACTACCATGGCAAGTGCTCGTATGTGCTCCAATATCTGGTCCCCACTTCGCCAATCTTTCACGATAAACACCCGTCTAGATGAAACCACTGTCAAAAAATTTCCCCACTCTTTATCTGTGCCAAAATCAAAACGTAGATTCTATGAACAAAGCTTCTTTCTTAGAAGTGCACGCCTGTGGAACTCTGTTCCGTTTGACTGTTTCCCACCTCACTACAACCTGGATGTCTTCAAGTCCAACATAAACAAATTCCTGATGAACCGCCCCCTTAAGTAAGACACTTTATCAACTGTCCATTACTAACGTACTGTACACGCAATAACCCTTATCCCCGAATGGCTTCCGGGCCTTGATAAGTGGTGACTACCTTGTAAAAAAGAAAAACTTCGCAAGACTCGTACTTTAAACGAACTGAGATTGCGACAATCATCCGAATGAATGCAATTAAACGTTTGTTCAAGATTGCAAAAGTCAACCTTGCGAGTGGGATAAAATAAACTTATTAGCGATAGAACATTTATTTAGTAACGATTCGTCACTTATCATGGTCCAAACCATACAAGGATATGAGTTAATGACATAAAATTGAAAGAATGGCGATGAATATTATGAAAGAATCGAAAATTTCCACTTATCACAGCCAACTCTAAGAACAGTGATTCTTCTCCTTTTGTTAGAAACTTAGCTCGTGGAATATGAGGACTAAAGAAGAAAATAAGAGGAGGAGAGTGTTACAAGATTGCTACGGTTCACTTTCTATTTTGCCCATTTTTTCTCAGACGTCTTGAGCCACAAAGCTTGCGTCAATTGTGGGCCTAACTACATTGGCAATAAAAAATATCTTATGATAGCTGGCATTACCGAATTAAATGAAAGAAAATAATCGCATCCGGTGGTCAATTTTAATTAGTCTAATTCTTAGATCCACGCCTTTATTTCAACGTAAACCAACATTGAAAGATCTCTTCTGTACTCCAAAAACATTGGACTTATCTTAACAAATATTCGCTTAGTGCTAATTGCAGACACTGGAAACACACACACATTCTAGTTCTAAAGTAAAGGATCTACGTCACGAGTATGTGAAATCTATCTTTAAATTCGTACTAACTTTCATTTTTTTGGAGGGGGGATCGATAAAAGAATCTAGGTAAGTATGTCGACTGTAGTTCATAAATGTATTAAGCTGACCTACAATGAACAAGTGTTATTATTATTTTTTTTTTTCAAATTTTATTTTTATGCTGATAGATCAAAATGGCATAATCTGGTTTTTCATGTTGTTATGCGAAGCGCAAAACGTGAAGACCTGTCCGCGAGAAAACGAGTGTCTTACATGCAAGGCGACCGCACCATAATGGACCAGGGATGAACAGAGAAGAACATTAGTTCACACATAAACAGTTTATCACAAGCCTATTGGAGACATTTTATGGAGCTATTATAGACAAGCACACTATACTGCATATTTATTTCACACACACACGCACGCACACACGCACACACGCACACACACACACATATATATGTTTAAATATATGCATAATGTATGGAAAGATATTGGCCGCATTCATGTACATGTATTGGAGTTGTTATATGTAGGTTTTTTTTTTCGATATTTAAATTCGCTAGATATGATCTCAATCCATAATATTTTACAAGAATATAAGAACTTCCTTCATTTTTTATATAAGGTGTACAGTGCATATATTATGCTGATTTATATATATATATATATATATATATATATATATATATATATATATATATATATATGAAAGACTAACCCGTCGATTTTGAGGTATAAGCTTCCGCAAGAACAACTAAGTTGCTCGAAAATACAAAAAGATTATTTCTTTATAGTAGTGAAAGCTTTGTGTAGAACCAATCACACTTTTTTTGTAATTCAGCTGATATTTGTCGGCGAAGATGACTGCCACAAACAAAGTCAACAGGAAACATTAGGTTTTACATACATTATTTCATTGGAATTCATTATTGATATGAGTATTATTTATTATTTTTATTTTTGCGGACTATTATCCTCATCTTTTTGTAGTTGTTGTTTCACGACGTTTCAGTCAACTATTCCTCTGGCCTTCGTCAGGTGGTAACTGCGATGGGATAGGAACTCCGAATCTCCTAACACCATCCACAGCAGTTACAGCCTTCCGTAGTTGTTGTCGTCTCAGCACGTTTTGGCCAAGTAAGACTCTTACTTGTAAATCTATTTTGTGAATCTATTCTGCCCTTAACTCATCAGAAGAAATAGCAACAGTTATTGCATCAAAAAGGGAATAAAGTGCGTTTTGACATGATTAAAATCCGAAAATTGGCAGAGAAGCTGTAAATACCTTATAATATGTTTCCATTACGCCATTTTGAATTTTATAAATCATTTTAATCATACCAAAACGCACTTTATTTCTTTTTGTTGACTGCTGCTATTTCTTCTGATGAATTAACGGCAAAATAGATTCACTAATTGATATAATAATTAAGTGATTGATTTGGTGCTATGAAACAGATACTGTCAATAATTGTAAATGTAAACTGAATTAAAGGAATAAATTGCAAGATGGTCAACATCATGAACTTTGGAATATAGACATTTGTTATTCACTATTTATATGTATATATATATATACACACGCACACATATATTTACATACAAGTATATATATTGACAAATATTTGTCTATAAATATACATATGTGTGTATATACAAATCTATAAAATATATATGTATATATACATATATGCACACGTATATGTTCACTTACGTATACATATGTACACACGTATATATACAAATTTTTATAGCTATATAGATACACACATTTATTAATACTCAAAATATATTATGATAATGTAATAAATGTTACGAATATACGCATATATATACATCAATATACAATATTTACATGTGTACATATATTCACACATCCGTGCACACATATAAAATCACATATATGTATATATATACATATATATACACATATTTATGCGTATATATATATATACTATATTGAGTAAATTAATGTCATGGATTTCTTCTAAAATATTTCTATTCATAAACGTTTTTCGGATCATTATATATGTGTGTGTGTGTGTGTGTGTGGTACTCATGCACTTATTGATCCCTGCTGAAATAATAACGTTATTATTTAAAAAGTCATTCTTAACATGGGGAGGGGAGGGTGTTTTGTACCTATTCGGTACTTTGACCTTACAATTGAATAAAAAAACATATAAAAAAAACTTTAATTAAACTTGGAAATACGATTTAAAAAATAGCGCGGATCAGTAAGTACATTAGCACCATATATATATATATATATATATATATATATATATATATATATATATATATATATATATATATTAGCAGAAGTACCAGTCGTTGACTGGGTTCAAAAACAGCCTACAGAAAATGGACTGTGATTGATGAAAGTATGATAGGATATGAAAAGGAGGGGGTTGTAAAGAGATAGGTTTTGATATTCAAAAATTTTACCCTAAGCAAAATATGATGAAAGTAAAGATAATTTTCGCGAAAATATATTTTTTATATCAACTTTGTTTCCATTCGTAGCTAAGAGTGACCAACAAAATGATGTTTCCTTACAAAGAGAAAATGTTATATATATAATAATATAAATATACAAGAAATAAATGTTACCATAGTCAATAAAAGTTATTTTTATGGTAGAAAAGTCCATTGGTTTGTATTTTAAGTAATTTGTAAATTTTTTTTTTTTAATTCACGAACTGGTTTAAAAAAAATCAAAATTGAAGCGACTTTGAAATAGAGAGCCCCGTTTTCAATTTGAAGGAGGGCAACCTAAGCTTTCTGTGTTAACAATGTGAATGTAAGGAATATTTATAAACATATTTTAATGTTTTCCATTATTTTGTGCGTGAGGAATATTCGATTATGGCATATGTAGTTTATATAAAAATGCATTTAAGTAGTTATCGTCTCAAACTTAATTTTAATTTCGATTCACTGAAATTATTTCAAGTAAAGAGCATTAAAAACTATTTCAAAACAAAAAAAAACCTGAACTGAACTTTTATTGACTATGGTAATATTTATTTCTTGCATATTTTTTCGGGTAGTCGTTTGTTGGCTTTTCTGCTAAACACTCTCACTAAATAATATCGACGAAATATCGAAAAACAAAGAAACAAAATCAGTTTGGAGAAATAATGAAGCTTTACTTACTTTAGTAAAATAATCCGAAACAGCAAGTGTTTCTGCCATTACTTTAGATATATGTTCATTTGTTTTCCTGTCGTTCCTGCTATAGAGTGTGGTGTCATCAGCATATATATCCATCTCAGAGGCAATTTTGTCGGGGAGGTCATTTATGAATATCAGGAACAGCAGAGGTCCAAGGATAGATCCCTGGGACACTCACGCATTTATATCATATTGTTTAGATGTACGACCGTCGAGGACAACCTGGATTTTTCTCTTATCTTATCTTATGGGTTTTTTTTTTGGGGGGGGGGGGTTAACCTAAAGGAAAAAACAGTTTCCTTTACTTATTTTTATGTTGGCTTAGGAATAGGATAATGCGTTGTAGAATGGCATGATATTACGAATTAACTAGAAAAAATTGTACAAGCTCTGGATATTTTAGATGGCAGGAGGGTTAAGTTGTATATTCAATAGATACAAAGTAACGTCATTTTTTATATGAAGTACATTACAGTACAGGTATAATTGGGAGTAAATTATATGCTATGTCGTATACAGTATGTATAGTACAATAAATAGATATATGGTCATATTTCCAGTAGATGCGAATATATGGAGATTGTAGGTATTAAGTAGGTTACCATTTCTAATGAAGATATCTTCAGTTTTCGTTTAAAAATCAGGAAGTTGTATTTTGCATTATAGAGTATCGGTTCAGTTTTTGTATTTAACATTGCAAAGCTAAGGAAGGGACAGCTATTGCTATGTAATATAGATAGTTGTAAATCTAAGTACATACTGTTGTTAGTGATTATCCACCTGGATAAGAATAAACTAATGCATGCCCAAGGTGTAGAAATGTACAGATGTTTAGTGATCATAACTTCCAATCTGTCAGCATGCGAAGGTTAAGGACTGAAAGCTAAGACCCCCATCTGTCGGGTGTATTGTATGAGTGTTAGTGGCAGCTTGGGGAGTAGAGCCGATTGTCAGGTTTCAGGAGAGGGTTAAACTTACAGAATACAGTAGGATTAATTATTAGACTTTTGAGTGCCAAGTAAAGTTTAGTTAGAGAAGAGAAGAAAAATGTTTCCCCCTTTGAATTTAACATGCAAATCAGACATAGGCAGTCGTCTTCGAGGCAAAGTACATATTGGATATACGTAGCAATCCAGCAGGGGTGCGGTCCTGGATATGACCTTAAACTATATCCGATGGTGAGGCCCCAGCTTGCAGGCCTTTGGGAGTGTGGAGCCACCCTTTAATTGTCATTGCTCCCAGGTCCACTCTGACCCAGAGTGGTAGTATCTGTTAGGGTCCCAACTATGGGTTAAATAGAATACGACTTAAAAAACAAATATACTATATTAAAATATCGTTCTTCAAAATCACCAGATTCGGCATTAAATAACCTGAAAAGGGTTGATATACCGTAAAACAAAACAACCAACCAACCAGCAGGGGTGCTTGTACCGTAATAAGAACACCTATTAATAAATAGCGCGTCGGCATTATTAATTAAATGCAATCAGTTTAGACAAGCTCAAATCATCGTGTATCTATTCAGTAATAGTTATAGCGACGTAGCTAATGTCACTGAATTTTAATTTCAAATATAATTGAAAGTAAGACTCACTCTATTCGATGGTTTGATTGGCTAGTAAGTAAGCAAGCATTTCAATACAAACTTATAGTAATAGTATTATTAAGTATATTACTTCATCTAATGTAATAGACAATAATTCCCGGGTTTTTCATCGCTAGTTTACTTGAATATAGCATGAGTGAGCAGTGTTTTGCCTGTTCGATTAGTAGTCGGGGATGGGTGTGAGGAATCTCATCTTAAAAGTTTTGCAAGACAAGAAAAATGGAGACAAATAAATAAATATACATAAATAAAACAAGAAAAAAATTAAACAAGGCAACATGAAATACATTTGTTAGGAGTTAAGATGAATTTTAAAATTAGTACACAATGGTTCGGCTCGGTTTTTTGTTTTTTGTTTGTTTTTTTTTGCCGACTGGAATATTGCCATGTCTTTTTAGAAAGGAAGAAAATTTCTATTTCTGGATGACTTGTGCACGTGTGCCTATCTATTTATAGAATAATAGTTGTTACGTTCAAATGTGTAAATATGTTAATTATATTTTAAGTTTTTTTGTTTTGTTTTTTGTAAATAAAGTCCTAACTTCATCTAATGTAATAGAGAATAATTCCCGGTTGTTTTTATCGATTAGTAATCGGGGAGGGGTGACGAATCTCATCTTAAAAGTTTTGCAAGACAAGAAAAATAGAAACAAATAAATAAATATACATTTTTTTAAATGGAGAGTAGATAATACTGTGGATGTGTTATCGGCAGCTTCAGTAACTCTCGCTTCTCCTATTTTGTCATTCAGTCCTCATTCAATGAGTGATTTTTCTGACAAAGGATGAAGAAAAAGCTGCTTAAAGGTCGGTAGTACTTGGTGACCAGTAGTCTGAGATGTCGGAAATTTTTCTGTCTCTGTATGTCCTTGTGGTCATGTCACTATTAAGGGTGCTGGAGGTAAACGTTTTGTCTGGGCTGACGTTATCCGCCTGATAGTCAGGGACCCGAACATTGGATTAACCACTAAGGAGGCTGTCCTATCAGCAGGCGCAAAGTACTGGGACTGCTGTATTGCCATTTGGTGAGTGGATCTGGAGCATGCAGAGGTCTCTGGTGGGGCCTCTCGATGCCATACTAGTGGGTAATTGTTACGGCTTTACCTTTTCGTGTACTACAAAAAAAAATTCCTGTCTTTTTCTCTCTTACTTTCCCTCTCTGTACTGCTCTAACCAAGTATGCCGACCTATTCCACAAATCCCAAAACCTCAACATGAAATATCTTCAGAATAAAAACTCGATTAAACCTAGAACCCCATCTTCCAACGTAGACCCCTACTACCAGGTCTCCTTCTTCAACATCAGGGGTCTACGTTCCAACCTTCCAGACGTTGAAACCCAATTACAGGAGACGAAACCGGACATATTATTTCTAAGTGAAACTGGAATAGGGCCGACCACTTCCCTAGATGAGTTCATAATTAACATTTGCATTGCTAACACCACTGCATTTATATTTGCCCTCTGTAGGCCCCACAACAGCGGAGTTACTATCTTTAAGAGCATATCTGAGAAAATAGACCAAATACTGTCTTCACATCCCTCGGCTAACATCCACATCTGTGGTGACTTCAACGTCCATAACGTGGAATGGCTGACCCATTCAAATAAGACAGATGATGAGGGGAGGTTTTGTCATGATTTTGCCATTGCTTATGACCTCACTCAGATTGTTCGCGAACCCACCCGTGTGCCCGATACACCTGGTCAATATGCAAGCCTCCTAGACCTCTTTCTCTCAACTTCCCCTGAGCTATGTTCATGTTCTGTTCATTCTCCTCTTGGATCCTCCGACCACTCCGTCGTATCAGTTAAAATAAAAACGAAATGTAAGAAGCTCCCAGACGTACCCCTCCACCGTACTGTATACCGATACTCTATGGCTGACTGGGATAGCTTCCGTACATTCATATCTGATTTACCTCTGCACTCCATGTTTTAAAAGGAAGTGTCCTCTATAGTATCAGATCTGACCGAATGGTTACTTGTAGACATAGACCAATTCATACCATCTAAAAAATTCCAACAAAAACCTAACAGCCAGCCATGGTTCTCCCCAGAATGTGCTGCTGCTATCGCGCACAGAAATCACTTTTTCCATAGCTACCACCGTAATAGATGCACTGAGACTAAAGCTGTTTTCAGGACTGCCAGCAACCACTGTAAAAGAGTAATAAAAAATGCAAGAGAGCTATATGCCTAGTCTGTTAAACCAAGGTAGCTGATCAGCGGCTTGGTTCCCACCAGTTTTGGCAAATAACAAATAGGACACTGAACAGAAGTGTGCGTTCTATCCCAACCATTATCAATGGACCAGAGGTCACTTCGTCAGCGTCAGACAAGGCCAAACTATTTGCAAAGAACTTTGCAGCTAATTCTACCCTATGCGACGAAGGCCATCAACTCCCCATATTTCCTCCTATAACACAGAACAAGCTAGGTAACATACAAATATCCGTGCATGAGGTCGCAAAGCTAATCAAGAACCTAGATTCCAGTAAAGGAACTGGCCCTGATGGCATCCCAATTATAGTGTTAAAAAAAGCTTCAACCAGAAATTGCTCCCATACTTACGAAACTATTTAAGCGCTGCCTTAAGGAGAAGTGCTTTCCGACTCCCTGGAAGACCTCATCAGTTTGCCCTGTATTTAAGAATTCAGGTGATAAGTCATCTCCCTCTCAGTACAGATCAATAAGTCTCCTATGTGTTATGAGTAAGTTGCTGGAATCCATATTAAATAGAGAAATAGTCAACCACCTCAGCAGCAATAACATTCTTAGTGACACACAATATGGTTTCCGCTCTGCAAGATCTACCGCAGATGGGCTGACGGTTATATTCCAAAGGATTAGTGAATCTCTCAACAAAGGATTCCTCTCTAGGGCTCTTGACATATCAAAGGCCTTCGATAAGGTATGGCATAAAGGCCTACTTCACAAGGTTTCCAGCTACGGTATAACTGGAAATGTTTTCTCAATCATTAAATCATTTCTTCCCGATAGGCTCATAAGAGTAGTGGTAGATGGACAAAAATCGGAGGCCTGCAATATAAATGCTGGAGTCCCTCAGGGGTCAATCCTGGGCCCAACTCTCTTCCTGATCCACATCAATGACCTCCCTAAACACATACTTAAACCATTCGTTGACATTTATGCTGATGACACGACCATCTACGGCAACACATCAAAGGCTGTAAATGACAAAGTTCTCTCTGATTCTCTCTCTCCTCTGATCTCGAGCGCGTGGTTCAGTGGTGGAAGATGTGGCTGGTTACCTTTAATGCATCCAAAACCAAACTCCTATCCTTACATCATCAACGTTCTGATCCCCATCTGGCATCAATTGTGATGGATGGCTCTCGTCTGGGTGAGGCCCCGTGTTTTGACAAGCTTCTGGGTTTGACCTTTACTCCTGATCTGAAATGGAACACGTACATCAAGTCTGTTGCCAAGGTCGCTGGAAAGATGGTGGGATCCTTCTACCGCTCCAGAAGATATTTCACTACTGATGCAATTCTCTATCTATATAAAAGTCAAGTACGTCCAAGGATGGAATACTGTTGCCATATCTGGGCAGGAGCTGCTAAAAACAGTCTATCCTGCCTTGACAGAGTACAAAATAGACTTCGTGGCTTAGATGGGGATGCCCTTTTCTCTACCCTGCAACCTCTCTCCCACAGAAGAGACGTTGCGAGCCTATCCTTGTTTTATCGTTATTTCGTCTGAACTCCAATCTCTGGTCCCCCTCGCCAATCTTTCACGAAAAACACCCGTCTAGCTGAATCCACTGTGAAAAATTTCCCCCACTCTATATCTGTGCTTAAATCAAAACGCGGATTCCATGAACAAAGCTGCTTTCTTAGAACTGCACGCCTGTGGAACTCTGTTCCGTCTGCCTGCTTCCCACCGTCTGCCTGCTTCCCACCAGACTACAACTTGGATGTCTTCAAGTCCAATGTTAACAAATTCCTAATGAACCGTCCCCTTAAGTAAACACTTCATCAAATCTCCACACTAACGTACTGTACTTGCAATAACCCTTATCCCTGAGTGGCTTCCGGGCTTTTATAAGTGGTGATCACTGTGTAAAAAAACAATAAATAAATAAAAATAAAACAATAAATAAAACTGATATTTAACTTATAAACTGAAAAACATCTATACTATATCATAACATTAAAAATCGTGTTTACTTTGTAATTACTGCAAATAAATTAATCTTTGCCTGAGTTATGTTTGTTCTTAATCTAATAGATTATTTCAGCACGATCCGTACACTGCAGAAAATCGTGTATTTTTAACTTGGTTCCTCTAAAGATTTATACATTTGTTTCAAGTCCTAAAAAAGATGACAGCATTAACTGGAAGCGAAATAAAAAAAAATAAGATTTTCAGACATTTATTCTCTAAACTGAGCTAATCGTGACAATCATTAAATAAAATGTAAAAAAAAATTGCTATCTTGCACCGAATTATCTGGGATTTCCACTTCAAGGAATGAATCATTTTTATTTTTATTTTAAATTGGTCAACAGCAAATGCGTTTTCTGCGTTCTTTCAACTGATTTAGGAGTAATCCAATGCTCTGAATCCAAAAAACACATTGTTTTTTGTTCAATCAGGTCAGCTATTTTTAGCCACATATCTTTTTATACGTTTTTGTTCACATTTTTACATGCGTAGAGCATTTTAGAAGTTGGAGGTAGAATCGTGGCCGTAGTGATATTAAGAAGACCGAGAAACTAAAGACATGTAACCAGTTGATGTCATTGAATTTAATCGAATGAATCTGAGTCCCAAGGAACAACTGGAAGTAGATAACGTTTTATGACAGAACCAGAAGAGATGGATAAACATTTTCGGTGATTCACCATAGAAGCCAACGAAAAAAGGTCAAAATTCAAACAAACTAAACAATCTCTTCTACCTAGATGATTTTTTGTGTGTTTTAACGGAATCTAAAGCTTTTATTTGGCTCGAAAAAGGACTAGAGTCGCTCAGTTAAACAAGCAATCAAAATGGCTGACAAAAATACAAAAATCGTTAAAAATTCGAAAAAAATAAACAAAATACTGATAGAAATCTATATTAATCCCGCCAATAAGTGTCAGGAAGTGTCATGGTAACAATTATTGGGTGGATTTCTATCAATATTTTGTTTATTATTTCGAGTTTTGAACCATTTTGACAGTCCAAAAACAGCACCTTTTCGTCAGCAGTTACATTTGAATACGAGTAATTAAAAGAAAGAATTTCTTTCCAAGTGAATATAGCAAAGTAAGATATTTTTTTAAAATTTAATCATTAATAAAAATTTAATTTTCATAACGATATTTAAAAAAAAAGTATCATATATATTAATTATTTATCAAATAAATCATTAAATGATTTAAATTACTATTACAGTTTTTTCTTTAATTCTATGTTTGTTAGCTGAAAATGTTTTAACCTCGAAAAGAAAATAGCAATATTAGTGAAAAAAAAGAAATAATCAGATAAAAAATTCAAACTTTTTATTGAAAACAGATTTTTGTTGTGTTTTAACATTTAATGTTTGAAATATTTCTTCACTAGTAACTTTTTTGTCTATATTAACACAATTTGTTTGAATTTATTTGGTTAACTGAACGTTCGTTTTTCAGTTAAGCTAGTTTATTGTTTGTTTTAAAAAGTTAATACTGTTGGTTTGGCTTTTAAAAATTCATTCGATTTGATATTTTAAAAAAAAATATTGTTTTTCATTTTAATTTAAAATAATTATTTATTGTTGCTCATTTTAATTCCAAAAATATTTATCGTTGGAGTTTAAGTTGATTGTTTAATAACCATTTATTGACTAATCTTTAAAATTCATGAAACAACGAAATGTTTAAGTAACTTTTCACTCATAAACACACAACCATTTCGTTTTGAATTCTTTTTTTTAAATTAACAGAGTTTCAGAAGAAATCATCGTGTTCTTTATTTTTCTCTTTTAAATGTTTTTCTAATGATTTTTGTACAAATTTTGATTGATTATCGACAGTCTTGCTTTTCGACATATCTAACTTGCTAGGACCTTAGCGATGACGTCAATTTTAGCTCACGGGCCTGAATGAACTATATTTTGAAGGCCACGGTAAAATGCCATGTTTTGATTTGAAATGATTATTTTAATGGCAAGAAGAATTCACGTCCGATGGTTGTAGGTGATTATGTTGAAAAGGGATCAGTTTGAAATAAAAAGAAACTCGAAATCTTTCCAAAATTGATGTTCAGCTAAAGGTAGGAAGGTCATCAACGATCCTATGGTGGATAGAGCCAGAATATTCTTTCCACTACTGCATATCAAGCTCCGCTTAATAAAGCAGTTCGCGAAAACTCTGGACAAGGATGGTGACTGCTTCATTTACCTGTGCTAGGTTTTTTTTTCAGAGCCATGTTCAGAAATTGAAAGCTGGCATCTCTGACGGCGCTCGGATCCTGCAGCTCATCAGTGATCTACAGTTCAAAAACTCAATGAACGAGATGGAACTGGAAGTGTGGGAGGCATTTGTTCTGGCAGTGAAGAACTTTCTTCGCACCAATAAGGCTAGAAACTACGCAGAACTTTTCAACAACATACTGACTGCATTCAGAAAACTGAACTACATTATAAGAACCTGGGTTCAATGAGTGATAAAAAGGTGATAGATACCTTGGGCGGAATCAAGATCGCTAAGTAACGCTGGAATCTGAAAAGAGACTTCCCCGCTGCTGAGCATTCCGGAGCAGTATTCCATCCTTGGATGTACGTGGCTCTTATATAGATAGAGAATTGCATCAGCAGTGAGATATCTACTGGATCGATAAAAGGATCTCACCATTTTTCTAGCGGCTTGGCAACAGATTTGATGTACGTGTTCCATTTAAGATCAGGAGTAAAGGTCAATCCCAGAAGCTTGTCAAAACTAAAGGCCTCCTCAAGACGAGAGCCATTCATTTCAATTGATGCTAAATGGGGATCAGAACATTGATGATGTAAAGAGAGAAGCTTGGTTTTAGATGCATTAAAAGTAACCAGCCACTCCTTTCCTATTGTACCACGTGCACAAGATCAGAGGAGAGAGAATCGGAGAGAACATGGTCGTTTACTGTCTTAGATGTGTTACCATAGATGGTAGTATCAGCAGTATAAATTCTACAAATGATGTAAGGATGTGATTTGGAAGATCATTGATGTAAATCAGAAAAAGAGTTGGGCCCATGATGGACCCCTGAAGGACTCAAGCATTAATACTGTGAGCTTCTGATTTTTGCTCATCAACTACTACTCTTATGACCCTACCAGAAAGAAATGATTTAATAATTAAGAAGATATTTCCAGTTATACCATAGCTAGAGATCTTGTGAAGTAAACCTTTATGCCATACCCTATCAAAGGCCTTAGACATGTCAAGAGCAATTGCCCTAGAAAGGTTGACATGCTTGAATAATATATATATATATATATATATAATATATATATATATATATATATATATATATATATATATATATATATATATATATATTTGTTTACTGTTTTGGGGGAAAGAATTTCAACAAAGTACTTGATTACAAAAAGAAACTTTTTCGATATATTTATTTATTTAATTGTACAGAAGTTCAGAAAAACATTGGTACCGTCGGTTTCAAGTCCCGCATAAAGGGGACCAGTTAATGGTAAGACGTAAATGATGTTAGGCTCTCGTCAGCCATGTTGTTTCTGTCTGAGGAAAATATTTTTCAAGCCTGCATTTATTTTTTTAATGATGTTCATTTTTATTTAACTATAGCTTATTCATATCTCTGTATATTTTATTTTATTATAATATGAATTTTCTAATTTAGCACAAGAGGAAAAAAATAGAAAAATGCACCTTGGAGTACTCCGATAAGAACATACTAACGCCCAGTAACCAGCTATACACGAGGATCCTTCTAACAAAAATCGAAAAGGCCATCAAGAGAATGAGATGGAATTGATATATATATATATATATATATATATATATATATATATATAATCAAATAAGAGACGTGTTACATTTAACACTTTAAAGCCAAATAACAACGCGAATATTTTTTAGTGTTAAATGTAACACGTCTCTTATTTAATTATATATATATATATATATATATATAATCAAATAAGAGACGTGTTACATTTAACACTTTAAAGCCAAATAACAACGCGAATTTTTTTTAAAACTTTATAAAATAAACGAATGTTTATTTTTAAAGAGAGAGATATATTTCGGAGATATACACTCCTTTTTCAATTTGTATATATCTTATTTGATTTTCAAATTTTACTCAACGCCTTTAATGGATAAACCTACCCAGACTTTTAAATAACGCGCTACCATGCGTAATTATCCGGCTACAAAAAAAAAACACAGCTAACATACAGGTGGACTTAAAATTATTCTATTCAACATGATGACGAAGAATAAGAGGAAATATATATATACATATATATATATATATATATATATAGCTTGAAAAAAGAGTGTATGTCTCCGAAATATATCTCTCTCGTTGTTATTTGGCTTTAAAGTGTTAAATGTAACACGGCTCTTATTTGATTATATATATATATATATATATACATTTAACACTTTAAAGCCAAATAACAACGCGAATATTTTTTTTAACTTTATAAAATAAACGAATGTTTATTTTTAAAGAGAGAGATATATTTCGGAGATATACACTCCTTTTTCAAGCTGTATATATATATATATATATATATATATATATATATATATATATATATATATATATATATATATATTAGTCCACAAAGCAAACACTCTAGGCCATTTTTGAAATGGCATTTTCCCTATTGACTTGGTTCTGTGCAGTTCCAGACGGTCTACCATCCCAGACTTTGCTTTCTCTTTTTAAGAAGGCGTCAGGTCATTACCAATCGCTTGAGGAATCTCTACCGGGGAATGCCGTCGGGTCTGACCATGCATTTTTTGCAGTTCGGGGTGCTCCTCCTCGGGGGTGCTGACTTTTCAATTCAACTTTTCGACTGTTTTGTGACATTTCTGACCGTGGGGGAAATTAAATACATTATACCGTAGAGTATGGCCCAACAGAAATGTGAACTTTTATGCAGACAAAAGTGTTCACATTGCACATCTAAACAATTGTGATGTGCTACTGTACTCGCCCCCACAACCATAATTCCCGTCTGTCTACTGTCATTTTCTGGCAGTAACTTCAATATCACAGTCTACTTAATTGGTTGGTCGTACCGCTTCACCTGCCACCCAATCAACCTTACAACGAAAGACATAAACGCTGAATACGTAGATTGCGTGCCAATATATAATTACGATTTGAAACATAAACCGGAAATCAAATACGTTAAAATGAACTTTCCGTAATAGAAATCTGTCAAACATAAAATAGTATGTAAGTAACTTAGCTGAGGCTTCACGCGGGCCTTCAGCTTAGTGTTGAACTGAAGTATGGTTATTCTTTTGAGTATTACGCCCTCATTTAATAGGGAGATGTGTTTATCGACAGTTACCTAGAGCAAGGTTTCTAAAACTTCAGGACACCATGAGCCCCTGAGCAAGGCAAAGGTTATTCACGGAGCACTGACAAGATTATTTCTAAAATCAATCTGAAAAACATAATTTTAAGTTTTAACTTATACTTGTTCATTAGATGTTCCTGTTCGTGATTTTACTATAGTTTCGTGTTTACAACTATTTTTTATTTTATTTTTGATTAATGAAACATTATTTCATTTTATGCGGGTTTTTTTTACACAGGCATCACCACATTATCAAGGCCAGGAGGTCACTCGAGGATAAGGGTTAAAAGAGTGTACAGTAGAAATTGGACAATATAGTAATCATTAGTAATGAAAATTCGGTAAATTTGTTAACTTATATTGAATGGCTCATCAAAAACTTGTTTACGATAGACTTGAAGACAACCATATTGTAGTCAGCCGGAAAGCAGAAAAACGGAAGACAATTCCATAGGCGTGCAGTTCTAAGAAAGAAGCTTTGTTCATGGAATCTACGTTTAGGTTTAGGTACAGATAAAGAGTGGGGGGAATTATTGATAGTGTTTTCAGCTAGACGTATGTTTGTTGTGAAAGTTTGGCGAGGGGGGACCATAGACTGAAGCTCAGTCGAACACTTTCCATGAAAATAACGATACATCAGAGACAAACTCGCAACATTTCTTCTGTGAGAAAGAGGTTGCAGGAAAGAGAAAAAGACATCCCCTACGATGCTACGAAGTCTGTTTTGAACTCTATCAAGGCAGGACAAGTCCTTTCTAGCAGATCCTGCCCAGATGTGGCAACAGTACTCCATCCTTGGACGTACCTGGCTCTTATATAGATAGAGAATTGCATCAGCAGTACACCAGTTGTTATGCATTGAATCGATTTCCAGTAAAAAAGATTAATAATCAAATGTCTTCAGCTATTTAATTTTTGTACATAAAGCATTTGGTCCTCTTTAAGAAAGGGTTTGCGAAGCCCCTCAGGTTCACTCACGGAGACCACTTTGAGAAACCCTGACCTAAAGTATGTATTACTAAGTGGAGGGAAACTGAATTGCATCAAGCCCTAACTATACTATCACTTCTATTAATATTGGAGATTGTCTAAAGCCCACACTATGCTATCACTTTTATTAATATTAAGGATTGTCTAAAGCCCAAACTATACTATTACTTTTATCAATATTAGAGATTGTCCGAAGCATAAACTATACTATTACCTCTGTTTATAATAGTGATTGTTAGAAGCCCAAACTATACTATTATATTTATAATATTGATTGATTAAAACCGAAACTATACTACTACTTCTATCAATATTAGAAATTGTCTGAAGCACACACTTTATTATTACTTCTATTAATAGAGGTATTTTGTGTTAGTAGGTAAGTAAAATTCTGCGAAACATTTCTTTAAAGGTTTGGAACGGATATGGGCCAGCTCAGCAGAACATTTCTGAAACCTATAGCCGGGATAAAATTAGGTTCACATAATTCCAGGTGTCAAGATTTGTTATGATTTCCCGAATTAGAGGAGGTTGATCAACCTAATCAGAAGCCATGTAGTTGATTGGTTGGTAATTACTGACTTTTTTACGGCACTATTGTAGATTTCTAGAAGTTTCTAATTTTTGTAACTCTGCGATTTTTCGTAATCTCGATATAACTGCGACTACTTCACTTTTACAATGATTTATCCTTGCTATAAATATTTGTCAACATACTTATAGCGAAACGATTTCTGCATATGCGCAATAGCTACTGCACAATGTTACAGGATGGCACGATAAAATTGTCGCTCTAAGAAAAGACATGATTTCATTTCCGTTTAATGAAAATCAGTTTTCTTTTTTGTTGCCGATTATCTACTAGTTGACAAGTTGTGTACAAATCTTCATTACGTTTAAATATGGAGTTTTTCTGTGCTATTTGCTTGGTCGATGAAGTTCGGCAACATCATAGTCATCCGTGGAGGACATGTTCGTCAGTCGAATGATCAAGTCATTTCGCTATTTGCCCCAAGCCACAATCTGCCTTCCACTGTTCCAAACTAGAAACTGTCCTCAAATGGCGAAAAGTCAAGTCTTTTCGTCAATTGCCCCAAATTGTTGTAAACTGTCGCTTAACTAACTGCCACTAAACTCACTGCCACTACTAAAACTGCCCATAAACTCACTCTAATTATATCGACAATTGTGTCTAATCTTTTGTGGTTTAATTACTGCCGCACCTTAATTAACAATCCTATTTCACCTGCTTTTGTGTACCTTGGTGTATATCTTCCTCGTCATTATCTTTCCACTAAACATACTTCTTCTACGTTTTTTTTTTCAACTTATTTTTCTCTTTTTTCTACTTCTGAAGACTGTTAGAGGGGGGGGCGTATCATAACAATGTCTGTCGATTGATGAGTCTTTGCTGGAACTTTTTTTTTTTATATAATTCATTGATAAAATAAAATCCAGGTGTGTAATAAATGGCACGGCTTCGTGATGAAATCCATGTGTAAGTATATGATTTTAGATTACATATATATTTCCTATCTTTCTATGGAGATCATGTTTTTTTATTGAAACGCAGCCAATCAATGGGTGTGCAATGAAGCAACGTTATGATCGCAAAGTTTATCGATTTAATTTATAATCAGCAACAAACTCTGGACATGAAATACGCCGATCTTCTTGATGGATATACATTCCAATCGATCGGTGTAGAGACGAATCGCGCTATCGTTACGCGAAACTTCTTCACCAGTCTGGGGATTCTAATGACACCACAGCTACTAATGACGCATCACAACACTCAGACTATTCTGACTTGATTTGGCTCTACAAGCGTGTCACTCTCGCTACTAATCGAAAGAACGACTTGATCCTGATCTCAATCTCCCGAGCCAGCAAGATATACGATGAACTGCTTCACTTTTTTATTTGACAGGCCTCCTAATAGTTTTACTTTATACATTGTGTCTAAGATTTTGATAAATTTATTGCGAGACTTTCCGATAAAAAAAAATTAATTAACAGAAATCCATTGTATAGTCACGTTTTTATATTAATGTTTCATTTTTTACCAAGGTCAAAAGCTGCGTGAGGATAAGAATTAATGAGATCTTCAGTTGAATAATGAAACACGACTATGAACTATGACTAATTAATAGTACGACATGACAGATATTTGTTACGATTAGTCTTTAAAACGATCATGTTGTAGTTCTTATAAAAACATGCCAGCAATATAGTGTTGCAGAGGTTGGAATTTTTAGAAATAAACTGTTCATGAAATTTTCATTCAATTTTATGTACATAGATGGAAAAAAGATACATTTTGTTCGTGTTTGTTTGTTGGTTGGTTGGTTGTTTTTGTTTTACGGTATATTAACCCTTTTCAGGTTATTTAATGCCGAATCCAAAGATTCAGAAGAAAAATTTTTAATAGAATATATTTGTTGTTTTTAAGTCGGTTTCTATTTAACACATAGTTGGGACCCTAACAGGTACTACCACTCCGGGCCAGAGTGGACCTGGGGGCAATGGCAATTAAAGAGTGGCTCCACACTCCCCAAAGCCCGCAAGCTGGAGCCTCACCACTGGATATAGTTTAAGGTTACATCCAGGATCGTTCGTGTTTGTAATAAAACGAGTAATTAGTCTTTGAAAGAGGAAGAACCAACATGTGTAATCTACAAAAGCAGGAACAAGTGATCAAATGTGTTCAAATGTGACAGTAATTCTCCGTCTCGCGTCGCATATAACTCTTCTACAGATGGAGGATTGCATCAGGAGACAGATCCTCCTTTTTGTGATAGATGGGCCCGACTATGTTTTCTAGCTACTTTAGCAACGGAATAGGCATAAATCTTCCATTTCAGACCTGAGGTCCTACGAGCTTCCTCAGGGAGAGAGATACATTTATTTCAGATGGGGCTAAACGATGGTTTCGAGCTTTGGTAGTGAAAGGAGAAAGTTAAACGTGTCATCGTTTTCATTTTATCCATCTAGGTCTATTTTTGGTCCTACCTCTAAAGATTTAATATTTAAGGAAAGAAAGTTTTGTGAGAAGAGGGGATATAGGATCCCCCATTCAATCCTGGGTAACGTTGTATCTTTCTATTAGTAATAATTATAATCTATTTTTATTTAAAAAAAAAAAAAGGTGGGGATAACGATGAAATACTAGACACAAAACGCAAACTTGTCTGCGAGTCAATCTCATCCGGGGCTTAATAGAGTCAGCCGCTTAGAACGGAACAGCTGGAAGACACCTTGACAGAAAGAGGAGGAGAATCTTAAGAGCTGCTATTAAAATGCTTGCTTGAATCGGATGGATGCGGGTTGAAAATTCACCGCAACCACCACTCGACTTCTAAATAAGACAACAGTAACAACAAATCTTGCATTACGAAATTATATTTGTAATATCCGTAAGTGGCGCCGTAGAAGTATTGGCTGCCATGTTTGTTTCTAATAAGATGGCTGGCACGTTCATTTTTTTCTCTCCAGACATACAAATGCAATAGAGTTTCATGCCCCAGTTCACAAGACCAGAATAGAATTCTTCGTTTTTTTTTTCTTACAAAAGAAACTTGGTGTCCCCATCGTTTTAAGCGTCACGAAATAAAAAAAATTAAACTAATATGTCTACTGTACACTCTTTAACCCTTATCCTTGAGTGGCCTCTTGGCCTTGATAAGTGGTGATGCTTATGTAAAAAAAATTTTAAAAAAAAGGGTTCAAAACAATTAGAAAGCTACACAGCATGAATTGAAATGACCCCTTATCCCCGAGTAGCTTCTGGGCCTTGATAAGTGGTGACCTCCATGTAAAAAAAAAAGAAATGCGTAGATTATGTCGGATGCTTATACGAAAATA
This sequence comes from Euprymna scolopes, assembly GCF_053919585.1. Lineage (NCBI taxonomy): Eukaryota > Metazoa > Mollusca > Cephalopoda > Sepiida > Sepiolidae > Euprymna > Euprymna scolopes. The sequence continues at coordinate 54,263,019 of NC_136500.1, forward strand.
TAAAAATTCTTAAACCTACCTACCAGTGTCGTATCTATATACCTATAAAATTGTTTCGTTTTATTTTTTCTCCCTCTGACATTGATATTAGTAGCCTACTTTTTTCTACTGCAATTTAATTGCGATAGCAATATGCTACACAAGGTCATTTTTAATGTGGGTGAGCGAGCCCCTCAAAAAAGGGGTACTCTGGTAGTACGCACAAATGAAAATTGCCTTAGTATAACAGTTTCCCATATATTTACTTAGAACAAATTAACTTAGGTGTACCATCAGAACAGATACTACACTGTGAAAAATATATTTATTTCTGAAAAATACAAAACAAATTAGGCGATAGACCATTCAAAAGAGTTAGGGATATGGGGAGTATGGTTATCCATGTCTCTGTATCTTATATATATATCTATCTGTTTCCTAGCTAGAATCTTCAATCACCATAATACTACATTCACTCCAGGGGTCGTCCTACCATACTGTGATCTACGTTTTCTATTGGTATTTAATTGCGTCCTCACAAGAGCAATATGTGACACAAGTTGTTTTTAATGTGGGGGAAAAATCAATTCCCCAAAAAGGGGTACTCTGAAAGTAACCAAAAATAAAATTCGCCTTAGTATAGAAGAGCTACCCCTACATTAACTAAGGATAAATTAAATTAAGTGTAGAATAGGATGCTACACTTGGATCTTTGCCGAAAACCAAATATATTTATTCGATTAAAAATGATCAAAATGAAATTCTGAGTATACTCAGTCATGGATATACGAGCGACTACATGAAGGTTATCTAATTTGCATATTCCTTTTAAAAACGAGCGCTAATTAATTATGTATTCATTTTTTTATGTGTTCCTATTAGATTATTAGTTTTATTTAATTATTATGCTTGATTCTTTTTATGTGTAGTGTCTACATAGTGCATAATTCGTAGAATTTAGGATGAAAATGTTCCAGCACAGGGTCATGTTTATATATATATATATATATATATATATATATATATATATATATATACTAGCATGGTTGCCCTGCGGGTGTTTGGAGGTGTATGCTGGGTAAAAAACAAAAAAAAAACAAAAAAAACGGTCAATTTTTAAAAAGTTTGACCCCTATTAAGACCACTTAACATTAATTGGTTTGGGCTAAAATCAAGTTATTAAGTAAGATCCATGTCGAAGGGACCTATATCTAAAATTTCGAGTGCTTCGACCCAAAATTGTAAGGAGTTTGGTAGAGTTCTCAAAGGTCAAATCGCTGAACATTGACCCCTTAACAGCCAAATTTCTGGCCGAAAACGAATCACATAGATTTTCCCAAATCTCAGTAACCTGTATATCAAATTTCGAGTATGTAGACTAAAAATTGACAGTTATTGCATAGGAAAATGTACACAGACAGACACACAGACACATTCACTTTTATAGATATACTAGCATTTCGGCTCGGCGTTGCTCGGATGTTTGGAGGTGTATGCCGAGCAAAAAAAAAAAGATAATTTTTTTAACTTTGACCCTTATTATGACCCCTTAAAATTTATTGTTTTGGGCTCAAATCAAGTTATTAAGCAAGATCTATGTCCATGGAACCTATATCTAAAATTTCAAGTGTTTAGGCCCAAAATTGTCGGAGGAGTTTGGTAGAGTTCTCAAAGGTCAAATCGTTGAACTTTGACCCCTTAACAGCCAAATTTCTGGCCGAAAACTGAACATATAGATTTATAGATTTTTCCAAATCTTAGTACTATGTATATCAAATTTCGAGTCTGTAGACTAAAAATTGACAGAGTTATTGCGTAGCGAAATGTACAAAGACACAAAGACAGACAAACAGACAGACACACAGAGATGTTCACTTATATATATATATATATATATATATATATATATATATATATACACACCTCCGATTTGGTTTTGAGCCCCTTTAAAAACAGTCGCTACGGAGTCAAAATTGGAAAAATAACAGTTTACCTTAGCAAGAGTAAACTGCCCATCTTCCAAACATACGTACATACTCATTTTTAGCTTAAACTAGCTTAATTTTTAACTAATTCCATCCATCTAGATATAGCTCAAACGGTAACCGCGAAGGCTAACGCACTAACGCATATGGTTGGTGCGTTGTATAGTTTGGTTTCGGTTCCGAAGTGATTTTGCTTGTCCTTGAAATACTTTACTGTTACTTGTTTTCCCGACTCTACCAACCTGCAGAAATTTAAATAGAATGTAAACTAATATCTTGCTGCAAAATACCCCACTTAAGAAGCCCTCTATAAATTTGTCCAGTAATCACTTTAACCTGTTACACCTTAATGACAATTTGCCTTGTTTGGATATTAACAAAATCACTTAAAAAATCACATATTGTATCATCGCTTACCCCCCCCATATATATATATATATATATATATATATATATATATATATTTATATATATATATATAATATATATGAATGATAAGAATAATATATATATGCATATTTTATCATCGCTTATTAAACCCACACATACATACACACAAACACACACACATATACATGAGTAATAAGAATATATATACACATATTGTATCATCTCTTATTAACCCCCTATACACACATATATACATATATTTGTAATCATCGACGTACAGTCGTGTTTCGTTGTATCACAACTCATCAGTGCCGCTAGACAAGCACTTCTTCCAAGCCAATGATCGAACCTAGAACCGTCGTGTTCACAGCCAGCAGTTCTACCACTCGACCACGGAAGCGATACTACGCAAATACTCTGTCCGAATGTCTATTTAAACAAACATCCGTCCGCCACTTGTACAGTGCTCAAACCGCTTGTTTGTAAACAAACCGCGTGCTTCGTATTTTTCAGCCAATTAAGTAGCGAGTGAGATTATTTACGACAGTGCTCAACCCAAAGATATGGCGGCTTTAAAATATATTTGTAGTCATCGACATACAGCCCTGCTTCGTTGTATCACAGTATATATATTCTTACAGGTTTAGAAGTTTTTGTTTTTTTTAAATTTGAGAAAAATTGTTTCACTTTCAAGATTTTTAGGTTATATCATATTATATATATATTATATATATATATCTGTGTGTGTGTGTGTGTGTGTGTGTGTGTGCGTGTGTATTCACACTCTAAAATATCTGATATAATAATCAAAGCATATGTAATTAGTTGTACATATACGTATTTATACGTATATGTACGTATGTATAAACCTATCTATTTTTATATTGATTTTGTGTACATATATATGTATATATATATATATGTGTGTGTGTGCATATATATATATATATATATATATATATATATATATATATATATATACTAGCAGGGAGATCCGATTAACAAATGTCCCAGGCTCCCATACTTTTATTGTCACCGAAATCGATCAAATTGCCCATTCTTTAATCAAATCCATTAGTTGCTTGCTCTAATTAGGACCTCCTTGCAGTGTACCAGGTAGAAGCTTTATATGTCTCCACTCAGTGACTTAGTCAACAATACATTGTAGTTTACATTGACCTGTAGAGAATGTACTTTTGATTTTATAAAATTATCCGTAAATGTTGGCTTCACTTAAGGTTTAAAATACAAATCTCAAGTATCACAAGTTTAGTTATGTTTTCAACAGAAACATTCATTTCGAACGTGCTTCTGTCCCATCAAATAAGTAACTGTCAAGATCCAGCAAGTGACCCTCATACATTTTCTGGCCAAATTTATTGTTTTTATGGCTAATTTTTAAAATCACATACTTATTAGAATTCTGTGTAAACTGAATACAGGAATAATTTGTAAGATGGTAAACATCATTAAATTTGGCATATAGACTTTTTGGTTTTTTTTTTTGGTTTTTATTCAATTTTCACCCCAAACAAGGCACAGTGCCACTTTGAAGCAGGGGGCTACTATTAGGGAATTAATTAGCGGGGTCATTATGAAGGGAGAAGAGTAGAAAGATATTTGTTAACATTACACTTGCACTTCTGCATATCATTGCAGTTGGGAAAGCAGAATCCCGGAAGGGAGTTCCAAAGACCCGCAGTTCTGGGGAAGAAACTATTGGAGTAAAAGGCTTTCTTGCACCTAGGGATCTCTACTGTAAAGGGATGAGACTTAGTAGCTTGTCGGGTTTGTCGGGGGTAGTTACGTCGGGGAGGTACAAGTGCTTGCAGTTCGTCAGAGCATTCACCATAAAAGTATTTGTAGAACAGGCAGAGGGATGCAACATCTCGTCGATGGGACAGAGGTTGAAGCCTAGATGACAGTTCAGGACCTATCAGGTTGGCGACTCTTTTTTGAACCCTGTCCAGAAGCGAGAGACAAGCAGCAGATGCACCAGCCCAGATGTGACAACAGTACTCCATACATGGGCGAATGGTTGCCTTATAGCGGTATAGGATACTGGCAGGCGTAAGTAGTTTTCTAGCACGGTAGAGGGAGCCAACCTTCCTTGCAGCAGCCTTGGCAATGCTCTCAATGTATCTATTCTCATTTATTCATTATATATATATATATATATATATATATATATATATATATATAGAGAGAGAGAGAGAGAGAGAGAGAGAGAGGGGGGAGAGAGGGAAAGGGGGGAAGATCTCTATCCTGTTAAAAATATACAACAAGCCGTCAACAAGACAAGAATAAATGTACTTAAACGCAATCCTATTATGTAGATTTTTAAAAATAACATTTGATTTTAGGAGAGAAAGTAAATATAACACATAAATACTAATACATACGAACAATAGTTCAAAACAATTATTATTTCGACTGGATAAAATTAGATAACTTAAGATCCATGAGTTATGTGCAAGTTATTATTATTTGGTGCATTTACAATTAATTGAGATTTCTAATTTTTGTTCAGAATTATTTATGTGGCAATGAATCTAATGATAAGTAGTTTCTCCCTAAGTTAAAGAAAACGATATATCCTAATTACTTTCCACTTGATTATAGGCATTTATTTTCATCGACTAGAGACAAAATATATTAGTTTTATATTATTTCCGTGATTGTTAAAATATTTTGATTAGTGTATCCTTCTTTAAGCGTATACCATGCAATACCGCTATAAAATATATTTTCTACTGGGTTTTCGTTAGTTGTAATAATTACAAATTATACTACGCTTCAGGGTAAACACTTTTGTTGTATGAGAAAATATTTACAGTTACAAGTATCATATTTTCTGTGTTTAGGTTATGGCTTGTAATACGGTAGGTATTTTTACTATTAGTTGTTAAAGTTTTGTTATTGTGCTTTTTAATATTTTGTTGTCACTAATAAAACCCCACGTGTTCTTTAATCATAGCAATGCTTTTTATCAAAATTCACTTGCTCAATTTTGCCTACAAATTGTGTATGCCTATATATTCTTTATCGACAGAAAGAGAATAAGTTTTATTAGAAAGACCCACCGTGCCATGTAGCAGCGGGGTTGGCGAAATTTTTAAATGACACGATCTTCATAGACGCAAAAATTGGAAAGCCCAAACACGAAATGGAGAAAAAATTAATTAAAATAGTTAAGTCATTTTCGGCGGTTTTTTATGTAATATAAATAATCGTAATTTACGGGGTCACATGTTAAATCTTGAGAGAATCGCTTTCTCATTTCATATTTCTTTGGTTTCATTTCTAATAGTGTCCTGGAAAGATCTGGTTGATTTCTAGCTCCGACCAAAAATATGTCTGAAAATACGTAGCCAAAAATAAAAAGTGTATACCTAGTATATATAAATGCATACATACATACATACATACATACATACATACATACATACATACATACATATATACAGATAGATAGATAGATAGATAGATAGATAGATAGATAGATATTAGCGGTGATACTCGACGTTGCTCTGCATTAAATTAGGTCCAACCGATGTCACACATTCTCAGGAATTTTAGTCATAGAAATCGGTGGAATTGCCTATATTTTATGATGTCATAGACCTTGACGTTATTTAGGAGGTCATATGCTATGGAGTCATACATGACGTGTAGTGTTAGCAAAGAAACGAATAGACAGTAATATGGATTTATTTTAATATATATTTTTTATTATTATTAGGATCTCTTACATCTATGATCTCTACTGTGAAGGGGTGGGATTTACTTGCTTGTCGGGTTTGTCGGAGGTATTTACGTCAAGGGGACATAAGTACTTGCAGTTCGTCAGAGCATTCACCATTGAAATACTTGTAGAACAGGTAGAGGGATGCAACATTTCGTCGATGGGACAGAAGCTGAAGTTTAGATGACAGTTCAGGACCTATCAGATTGGCGACTCTCTTTTGAAACTTGTCTAGGAGCGAGAGACTAGTCACAGATGCACCAGCCCAAATATGACAACAATACTCCATACATGGGCGAATGGTGGCCTTATAGAGGTACAGGATACTTTCGGGCGTTAGTAGTTTTCTAGCACGGTAGAGAGAACAATGTAATTGTTCCAACTCACGTTTCCTGTGAACGTTAGGCCGTGGAGTTTAAAAGATGTACTTTCAGATAAAGAGTCATTGGCCATTGTTATTGGTGGTAGGGAAGGTTTCTTGTAATTATTGAAGGAAACAAGTTTAGTCTTGGCAGCATTAAGGGTGACCATCCATTTTTGTCCCCATTCCACTATGGATCGGAGGTCATCATCTAATGTTTCTGCCATTTCTTTAGATATGTGTACATTTGTTTTCCTGTCGTGTCTGTTATAGAGCATGGTGTCTTCAGCATACATACCCATCTTACAGACAATTTTGTCAGGGAGGTCATTTATATTATGAATAACAGAGGTCCAAGGATAGATCCCTGAGGCACTCCCGCATTTATATCATATTGTTTAGATGTACCACCGTCAAGGGCTACCTGGATTTTTCTCTTATCTAAGAAGGATTTATTATGTTATGTATTCTTCCAGTGATACCGTATCATCTGATTTTCCTAAGAAGACCCTCATGTCATGCCATGTCAAAAGCCTTAGATATATCTTGAGCTACCGCTCTACCCTCTCCCACTTTGTCCAGTGAATGGTGTATACGTTCTGAGATTACAGTTAGGATGTCTGCTGTGGGACGGGCTTGCCTAAATTCATATTGTTGGAGGAGGCTAATGAGGCGATAATTTACTGGGTAAGTTCTTTCGCCAGAATTCTTGAAAACTAGTACTACAGAAGCAGTTTATCATATTGTTTAGATGTACGACCGTCAAGGGCCACCTGGATTTTTCTCTTATCTAAGACCAGGCAGGAAAGCAAGATTCATTAAGGCATTTGTTGTAAAGTTTGGAGAGAACTGGAGCTACTTCGGCGGCGCACTATTTTAATAACACAGTCGGGACAAGATCAGGTCCACATGATTTCTTATGATAGCATGCACCTGAGATGTGGCGTCTGTCCGCAAAGAGAAGTCAGGGAGGAGTGGTTAGCAGAGTCCAGTGTGGAGTTGGGGGCAAACCGTCTGGCAAGCATATTAGCCTTCTCAGTTGCAGAGCAAACAACCTAATGATTGTTGGATAGTGAGGGAATTGTTGATTGCCCATTATTTGCTAAACTGTTGTAGATTTTCCAGAAGTCACGGGTTCCTAGTTTCTCTGCTTCGATTCGTTTTTTGGTGGTTTCAGTAAATTCTCTCTTAGCTGTCGCTATTTCTTTCTTACATATATATATATATATATATATATATATATATATATATATATATATATATATATATAAAGAGAGAGAGAAAGAAAAAACAAAAATAGGCACATATCACAGAGGTTTTTAAGCTTACTTGAAAATAATTTGAAGAAGATATCCTTTTGATAGCATCCTAGAAGCAAGCAAGCATGTCGAATAAACGTTTGTTGCTTCCACTTAAGTGCCCGTATGTAAACAAACATCATACAAGCAAAAGAAATTAAACCGGTGTTAAATATTTTTTTTTTTTTTTTAACTTTTTATATGCTAAGAATGCATCTGTATCAAAAATGAATATTAAATGAACGAAGCCAAAATGCGGCAACCAGTAAAACCCAACCCAGTGTTCTAAATATCTATCGGTTTTTCAATTTCGCTTCAGAAGCCATTACGATCAGACGGCAAGTTTATATAGTAATGGCCGATCTCACCTGTCTTCCGCATGCCAATTTTGTATACTATTTTGTTGTACTCTGCTGGATTTTGGTTTCTGTATTCTCTAACTAGATCGCTCTTTGTTGTTGTTTTATAGTTTACTTGAAATGCTTATAAATGAACGTTATCTCAATTGTCCCAATTGAAATAGAACGAAAAATTTTATTTCAATCAGCGCATTTTTTTTAACAATAAAAAAAGAACAGATTCTTCGGAAAACGCAGGGTTATGTCAGCTAGTGTCATACCTGAACGAGACTTGAACGACCAGTTAAGAAACCGTAAAAAAAAATGTTCATTCAAAATCAATTTGCTTAAAATGAGTTTGTCGAAAACTAAACCAATTTGCTCTGAAATTACATGCTAAATCTTTTAAATCATGAAGTATAATTAATATAGCTAAAAGCATTTTATTTTACTACCGTTAAATAATAATTGTCATTGGAAAATATTTATTCTTTAATTAATTTTATTCTATTGTATTTGAAGTTTATCACTTAATTTTTACTATTATAACTATTTCCATAGAATATTTACAGTATTCTACATTAACTAATATTGTATCTTCTTCTTCTTCTTCTTCTTATTATTATTATTATTATTATTATTATTATTATTATTATTATTATTATTACTGTTATGATTATTATTATTATTGGTTCACATGGAAATTTTACACAAGTCAACAAACGATCTTATTGAAAACATGTGGTGTTCTCTAGAAGCTGAGTGACAACAAGTCTCACCAGACGTCCAGCTCTCTCCACCTCCTTCAATAGCATTTGCAAATGAATTTGCGTCATCGCAACAGCCGCTTATCATTGATTTCTTGCTGGCAGTGGTCATTGGTTTGTACTGGAATTTGAGTAGCACTAAGCCTCCCCAAGGTCCCAGTTCTCTTCGCGCTTGTCCTGCCGAGTTCTGGCCAGCGCTCTCTCCTCGGTCTTTCAGTCCTCTTTGACCCTTCTCGGCTCTTTGGTATCACTTTTCTATTGGGAGGAACGGTGATGAGACGGATGCATGATGGGGGTGTGTGGAACTTGTAAATATGCAGTATATATATATATATATATATATATATATATATATATATATTAAGAGAGATAGAGAGAGAAAAAGAGAGAGAGAGTGACCCAATCGCCTATAGTGGTCGAAGTTTTTATTAATAATGGTTATAATCAAGCTTTTATTATATGAACAATCCAAGGCAAATCCCGATTCCCGTACTCACTGTATTTGTTTGGTTCATGACCCAAACCAAATCAAGGAAGACTAACTTAAACTGAGATTGATCATAATATTTTGATACTAATATTGTTGTTCTAATAAGACCATGTAATTCGAGAGAATAGTAGTGAAACATTGTGTTATGCCGAGGGAAGTACATAACCCTGAGGTCACCCTCCCAAGAATTGTCGGCGTGAGACCCACTTCGATGGAAAAGTACCCTCGAGGAGTGATTATGTAAGAATGGTACTGAAGCAATCAGAAGAGAACCGGATGTGACGCAGCGACCACCGATTGGCTGGAATGGATCTGAAAGAGCCAGACACCAACTGGAAGTGATCGGAGAGAAATTTAAGAAGGGAGATGTCGTCTGGGTCAAAAATTCGCGCGGCAAGTGTACGACAAGATAACGTACCGGATGCGTCACTCAGGTAACCAGCCCGCTGTCATTGTGAGTTGACTGTGTGCCCCGTCACGTTAAAGACATACGGCCAGCGTCGTAATCGCAACCATCTAGTAAAGGATTTTTCCATCCGGAGGTGCCGGGAGGGGGGGGGGCGTTTGCTGTTCTTCTTTTGCTGTGGTGGAACATTCAGCCCATTCATTTCTGGCAATTTCCTTATCGACCACAGTTCGTAGTGGAGGTTTGAGAATTACCGGAAATGTGTTGCCTAACTATTTGGCCACCATTATGATTTGTTCGGGTACATTCTGTCTTGAATTCAATTATTATTATTATTATTATTATTATTATTATTATTATTATTGTTATTGTTGTTGTTGTTGTTGTTGTTGTTGTTGTTGTTGCTGTTGCTGTTGTTGTTGTTGCTGTTGTTGCTGTTGTTGTTGTTGTTGTTGTTGTTGTTGTTCGGGTCGAGAGCCGACGGTGCTTGGGGTGGATGGAATTTGTAATAGACGAGTAGACTGTCATAAAATTGGTCCAGAGAAAAACGGGTGAATGTGAAACGGTGCCTTGACTTAATCATTTATGATTGGGATTACTTCAGTCACCAGAATGCCACATTTACCGATTGTTTCAGAGTTATAGATCTCTAGTAGAAGGGAAAACAAACGTAGCCCTAAAAGTGAGTTTAGAGTCTTTAGAGATTGAGTTGCGAGTATACGGGGAAATCGATATATTTGACTTTAGAACCATGTGCGAGATTGATCGACAGTTGCGAGGGAAGAATCGGTAAGTTCTATGAGGTTAGGTAGTAGTTGACCAGCACGTATGAAGGGCACTCGATATTGGATATTGCGAGACTAGAGGTTACGAAAAATCGAGAAAGTGTTAATACTATAATTGCCCAACTGCAAATCCTGCAGGAAGAAATTAGAAACGTCTCCAATAAGGTAGAGCCGGAAATATCTAGAGGATAAGTATTTTTGCAGAAATACTCCTAGTGTTACATCTGTTGAACAGTCCTTGGTTGTGTGGATTGAACATATGAGGGTGTGGCTGGATGGAACTTATTTAAGGCACCGCATATTTTAAAAACAAAAGTTACGTAACGTATAAAAATATTAAAAAAATAATAATTTTCAGTTATTAGGATTTCATGCATCTGAGTAATATATTTAAGTAACCATCGTACACAAAACTTTGATGATAATAGGATTTATATTCAACCCAAAATAATCCAACAGGGTTGATATGTCATAAAATGGAGAAACCAATCAATACTAGCATCAAAGCCAATAATAAGTTTGCGAGGTCTCCAGTATTCGCAGTTTCTATTTATTAAAACACTATTAGAGGCGCCTGGCGTTGTCCGGTCGTAAAATACGCTTAATATGATATTTTAATTTACATAGATTCCGTATTTCTCATTATAGAATCAATCATTATTATATTGTACCCAATACACAGACATGATTTCAAAATCAAAAATACATTATTTGAAGTTCATTAGTTAGGATCGAAACCGAACCAAAGCATGACTAGGCATAGTTTCATTATTGAAACTATGTGTTAACAAAGACTGAAATTTATTTTTACTCAATGTGGTTGGACTGTAGAGATCGTGTGAATTTTATTATATACAAGCTGATTTCTATGACAAAATGTTTATGATGGATAAGATGCAAGCAAGCGCGATCGAACGGTACGTAGAGCTTTATAATTACATACATTTAACTTCTCCGCTAGTCAAATCGCAAGGTTTTACGTATCAAACATATCTTAAAAAAAGAATTTACATCTAAATTACATTTTTAAAATACAACTTTAAATTATAAAAGACAAAACTTTAAAATTGGAAAAGCTGAACAGCAAATTTTTAAAAAGGGGCTAAGTTTTAATTTTAAGAAAACATGCAATATTTTAATAAATAAACAAGTAATCAAACAGAGCTAAAATGACCTTCATGAAATCAACTATTGCCTATTTCTGAGTGGTCAATAAGCTGTTTGGTCTTAAGAATATCTGCTGTCCGCCCGTTGAGATTAATAGAATGTTTGTTTATAATTAGCAAGCTTAGCGTTGGAATCGTGACGAGGCCGATCGAAATTCTAAGTGATTGGCGATGAATAACAACGGTGACATTGAAACAGTTAATATGACAAAATCAAAGGAATGTATCTGTTTTAGTTATTTATTTATCTATCGCTACGTAAGCATATTTAATATAATGCGAAATAAAAAGAAATTCTTAATTGCATTTTAACATTAATGGAAGGCATTGCCAGGGCCGCTGCAAGAAAGGTGGGCTCTCTCTACCGTGCTAGAAAACTACTAACACCCGAAAGTATCCTGCACCTCTATAAGGCCACCATTCGCCCATGTATGGCGTATTGCTGTCATATTTGAGCTGGTGCATCTGCTACTAGTCTCTCGCTCCTTGACAAGGTTCAAAAGAGAGTTGCAAATCTGATAGGCCCTGAACTGCTTCAGCCTCTGTTCCATCGACGAAACGTTGCATCCCTCTGCCTGTTCTACAAGTATTTTAATGGTGAATGCTATGACGAAAAGGTGCTAGTATAGAACGGAATAGTACTATATGTGGATGACTATATATATATATATATATATATATATAGTCATCCACATATAGTACTGTTTCGTTCTATATATATATATATAGAGAGAGAGAGATGTTGATGTTGTTTTTGTTTTGGTTTTAGCGATATGTTTTGAATGAATTCAATTATTTACGAAAGTGCATTTTTACCTAAATGCGAGTTGGGAATAATTTCCCCTTTTAACCAATTTGGTACCCCCACATGGGGAGCGGTATATATATATTATTTTTAAAATGTAATTATCCACTGACACGTGTTTCGTCGTCTACGACTCATCAGAGTGGCTGTATCTAGCGAATCTCGAATCTCGCTAGATACAGCCACTCTGATGAGTCGTAGACGACGAAACACGTGTTAGTGGATAATTACATTTTAAAAATAATATATATATATATATATATATATATATATATATATATATATATATATATATATATATATATAAAGACACTCGTATTTATATATATTTACCGGCAACATAACATGCGTTCGATTTGGATGCTGTGACTAAATTTATTCGTGGGCAAATGAAAAAAAGAAAACAAAGATCGTGTTAAAAAAGATTGCACTATTGAACAGTTATTAAGATGAAATAAGAGCATAAATGGCATACACACACGGGGAATGAAAGGAATACATATATATGCTAAACTAGTAAGGAAGAAAAAGAAAATAATGGAATACTGTTGCCATATCTGGGCAGGAGCGGCCAAAAACAGCCTATCCTGCCTTGACAGAGTACAAAATAGACTTCGTGGCTTAGTGGGGGATGCCCTTTTCTCTACCCTGCAACCTCTCTCCCACAGAAGAGACGTTGCGAGCCTATCCTTGTTTTATCGTTATTTTCATGGCAGGTGCTCGTCTGAACTCCAATCTCTGGTCCCCCCTCGCCAATCCTTCACGAAAAACACCCTTCTAGCTGAATCCACTGTCAAAAATTCCTCCCACTCTATATCTGTGCCTAAATCAAAACGCGGATTCGATGAACAAAGCTTCTTTCTTAGAACTGCACGCCTGTGGAACTCTGTTCCGTCTGCCTGCTTCCCACCGGACTACAACTTGGATGTCTTCAAGTCCAATGTTAACAAATTCCTAATGAACCGCCCCCTTAAGTAAACACTTCATCAAATCTTCACACTAACGTAATGTACTTGCAATAACCCTTATCCCTAAGTGGCTTCCGGGCCTTGATAAGTGGTGATCACTGTGTAAAAAAAAAAAAAATTAATTAAAGAATCACACTCAGACACAAAGTCAAAAAAAAAGAAAATTAACAAAGACATACATACAAAAATATTTGTCCCTGTAAACTGAAGAGAAAGACAGAAAAAGAAATTAAACAAACACACTCAGAACATTATCTATATATATAAAAGCGAAAATGTATGCATGTGTGTTCGCTTTTTCTGTATGTCAACAAAAGGCTTTTTCAGAGAAGCGGTCGCCCGCTTCACAACTTTTTAAAACTTTTTATATCACATATAAATCGTAATATCTTACAGTTAACAACGAAGCTCGCTTGTCTGTTTAATTTGCTCGATTACGGGAAGATAAATATTCAATATTTGTCGCTCGCCGCATGTGGGTTAGTCTTTTTCCTATAACATCTTGGGGGAAGGGGAAAAAGGCGTTTAGCAGTAAATGAATACCATCCCGCCGTCAAACTTGACCTCATTAACTCATTAAAACGGGCACCTGCTAAATCCAAGTAATTAAATAAATTCAAACGTGTTTCCGTTAGCATCTCGCGGTGGGGCAATTGTTAACGTCGCACTTTTTTTTTTCACACTTTAATTTACAACTTTGCGATTTGTGTTCGATCCTCATACTTACTTTTTTTCATCCCCCCCACACACACCTCCAAACACCCGGGCAACGCCAGGTACCCCTCGCTAGTATATATATAAAATAATAGAAGCTCAGTGTTTAGGAGAAAAGAAAAGGTCATTATACACGTGCGTTACACAAACTGAAAGAAAGACAAAGATGACGCACATGCTCAAAAGAAAAGAAAAAGACAATAATATACACGCACGACGAGAAAACGTATTTAAGTAATTAAGAAAACTGGCGATATGTCGTAATCGATGAAAAATATGTTCGCGAAAAAATAATTGTTGATTGGATCAATTTTATGTTAAGAAAAAAAGAAAAGAAATATGTGTCGATTTAAGTAGAAAATAAGAAAAGAGATTAAAAGAAATGAAGAAAGGAAATCTTATCACTGTTAATTGTGACAGTATCGTTGTTTTGAAAATTGGGAAGTGTTTTATTAGACTGTTACATAGCTAAAAACGCAACTGCAGGACCCAGGTTCAAAAGGTTGTTCTTTATTTGTGGTCGTTTTGTTTAATCGGAAAATATTTCTCAAGATTGTTTGCAAATTACATTTTTTGGCTTTACTGAGAACAAAAATAAAAAAGAGAGCCATAGTTGTTAATAGAAGAAAGAATGGTCTCGGTTTTGGGATTGATTTTTTTTTTTTTTTTAACTTTTGTTTTATCCCTTATGAAATCTATGTAAATATATTTGAAACTGTGTTGAAATTACAATTGAACTTATCAGTTTTTGTTTTTTGTGTATGTGTGTATATTTTGGGGTTTTTTTGTTTTTTTTTTGTTTTAGAAAAAAGGGACAATTGAACTTTGTGGTGCAGCGAAGGTGTTCGGGAACGAGATTCTTTGTTCTCAATTTTAAACAGAACTGCTGATTTATAATTTTTAGATTAAGGACTGGGAGATTTTTATTTTTATTTGACACTCAAATAATTGAACTGTGTTGGCATATATATTTGAAGCGGTTTGTTAGGAGTAAGCAGGCTCGACCCTGTACCATACTCGAGGATCATAAAGTGTAAGAATACAAACGGTCTTATCGATGCGCCCACCGCGACTGTGACGTTATGGGCGGTTGAAATAACGTCTTTTACGTGACGTCGTTCATGCGAGGTTTGAATGACTTGTAAAAATGTCAGCAAAAAAAATCGACCCCTCCTTGTAGCAAAGTGCCCTGTTGAGGGTAAAGGAATTAATGTTTTACCCAATTTTTCGATATTTGTCGTCCGAAGGGCGTGTTTCAAAACGTGAAAATCAGCCGTCTCTGTCGAAAGTTTAGGCAGACACACAAACATACATACATACATACATACATGCATACATTTAAACAGACAGGTGAAATTTATATAATGGATAAATTCAAAATGTATCTGTAGCTTAGTAACTAAGTGCCCGTCTGTAAGCGCCATGATCGAGGTTTGCAATCCTGCCATAGTAAGCAAGCTGATGAGTCGCAGTAACGTTCTGTACCGTATTTATTCTGAAACTTGTTAATAGTATATAGAATGAAAAAAAAATTCTATTTTTACTCATTTCTATTTTTGTTCATTTACTTTTTATTACTTTATTTTTAGTTTTTTTTATTATTACTAATATGCAACGAAATATAACAGCTTTCATTGAATATAAAATGATGGGATATCAGACGAAGGTTGGGGTTTTGTATATAACATATGTCATTGTTTAATTGACTATATTAATGTATTGGTTTGGGATTCTGGAGACATTTAAGTTTCGTATTTTGAATTTGAAATAAGCTTAAGTCTTAATTTAATGATGTTTTTACAACAAATCTTTTATATATTATTTATTTAGATTTTGGATAATTTGGGATCGTTTTTCGGGTTGGTCGTATTTTCGTCAAGGATTCTTTGGGGAACGGTTTTCAGTGGGAAATGCATAAAAAAAAGGTTTTGCACTTTATATTTACTTGAGTAATTTCTCCAGATGAGGATCTTATGGTGAGCTGATGAGTGAAAGATAGTCATATTTTTATATCTGCACGAAACAATTCTCAAATAAAATTGGATTCGTTTTTTGAGATTCGACAAGACTTTGTCATTTGGATTTAAAATATCAGAGTTTACTTATTTTGGGGAAAACTGCCAACGAATGAGCTTGTCTACACGTAAAAAAATACGATTACTAACTCGAAGTGAGTGGAGTTGGCCACAAAAGATGTATCTTGTGGCACTTCAGTCGAGTTTCTGGCTTCAACCATCAGTCTAACAAAAGTTGGACCATTTTGGTGGCCTCTTAGTTATCGTACTGAAGCTAATGTTCTGTGTAACCGCAGGGGTCCAGTAGCTTTCATTAACTGAAATGTAAGATATATCCTTGCGTGCTCTATGCATTCTTGACAACTGCAAGCGAATTTTCATATCCATTTAAGCTACATTAAATTTATTCTCCAGATAAATCGGATTATTTTCACTCTGGACTTACGCGTTTTTATCGACATTGAAATTTGGACTAAATAACTTTTAATTCACTTCTTGGATTTACCTTTTCATGCATTCTGGACTTCCTATATTCAGTTAGTTTTCCGATTTAAACAGTTTATATGCGATATGAACATATTACAAATTTTTATTTTTCATTTTATGACTCATTATCATGAATACTAGTAATTTGCTAATATCTTTGTTTCGTCTGAGGAGAAGAATAGCAACCTCTGAAAAACCGCGGATTAAAGATTTCTTACGAAATTTTTCGGAGTATTCTGTCGAAAAATAAATTTCTTTGTATTTTTTAATTTACAGTGTTGATTTCTTTTCCTTATATATTTTTTAAATATTCTCTCCAGTGCTTTTCTTTTAATGATTTGGAATTCATTCCATTTGCGATTTTTTTCCAAGGAACTCTGCCTTTTGGATTATTTTGGACCATTTGGAACTTACCCATTGGATTGGAAAATTTTAATTCGACCGTTTTGGATTTTACCATTCTTGAATTTGTTGCCCTTCACCGGACTATCCATTCATGTGAAATCTTTTTATCAGTTTTCTTTTACTTCCTATTCCCCTTACCTCACCTTTTCTGATGAGAAGGAGAGTATTTCTTCGAAACTCCGCGGATTAAGGACTATCCACTTATCTTGTGCTTCCTTTTTTAAATTAAATATGTTTTTAACTCTTTTTCAAGATGTCTTTTAACATGTTTTATTAATCATTTGTTCATATTATAAGCTCTATTTCCTTTTCGGTTTTATTGAGCTTTTACATCTGGTTGAGATTACTTTACTTGTAAATATTAACTCTTTAATATTTATAATATATTTTAAGTTTACAATTTTGATTACCTTGGTAAACTTATTAATTTTTATTTTTTATACATATATATATATA
The DNA here is from genome assembly GCF_053919585.1 of Euprymna scolopes. Lineage (NCBI taxonomy): Eukaryota > Metazoa > Mollusca > Cephalopoda > Sepiida > Sepiolidae > Euprymna > Euprymna scolopes. Next base: position 54,280,578 of record NC_136500.1, read on the forward strand.
TATATATATATATATATATATATATATATAACTACTTCATTTACTCACATAAACCAAACCCCTACCCTTACATCATCAACGCTCTGATCCCCATCTGGCATCAATTGTGATGGATGGCTCTCGTCTGGGTGAGGCTCCGTGTTTTGACAAGCTTCTGGGTTTGACCTTTACTCCTGATCTGAAATGGAAGATGTACATCAAGTCTGTTGCCAAGGTCGCTGGAAAGATGGTGGGATCCTTCTACCGCTCCAGAAGATATCTCACTACTGATGCAATTCTCTATTTATATAAAAGCCAAGTACGTCCAAGGATGGAATACTGTTGCCATATCTGGGCAGGAGCTGCTAAAAACAGCCTATCCTGCCTTGACAGAGTACAAAATAGACTTCGTGGCTTAGTAGGGAATGCCCTTTTCTCTACCCTGCAACCTCTCTCCCACAAAAGAGACGTTGCGAGCCTATCCTTGTTTTATCGTTATTTCCATGGCAGTTGCTCGTCTGAACTCCAATCTCTTGTCCCCCCTCGCCAATCTTTCACGAAAAACACCCTTCTAGCTGAATCCACTGTGAAAAATTCATCCAACTCTATATCTGTGCCTACATCAAAACGCGGATTCCATGAACAAAACTTCTTTCTTAGAACTGCACGCCTATGGAACTCTGTTCCGTCTGCCTGCTTCCCACCAGACTACAACTTGGATGTCTTCAAGTCCAATGTTAACAAATTCCTAATGAACCGCGCCCTTAAGTAAACACTTCATCAAATCTTCACACTAACGTAATGTACTTGCAATAACCCTTATCCCTGAGTGGATTCCGGGCCTTGATAAGTGGTGATCAATGTGTAAAAAAAAAAAATTAAATTAATATACGAAAATATAGATTTATGCGTAAACTTTAAGTATTTACTTCAAAAGTGCTCAATACATAGGTAGAGCTAGTTAGTAATTTATAAAATATATATGGCGATTAAGCTACACTGAATATTCGGCGTCTCATCCACTGTAGGATTCGTCAGGCTTATGAGCGAATTCTGTGGTTGTTTCTCGTTTTTATATGGTCCTCTTCTGTTGAAGAATTTAGTTAGCCAATCAGCTTTCTAGTATCCACCGCGCTCCTTCCTATCAGCCAATGGCCATGCATTTTATCGAACAAAGGATCTGTTTTAGAATTAGGTTAGTGGTTTAAGGCAACCATTTTCCTTTCTTTATATATATATATATATATAAATATATATCTAGCCGCACTGATGAGCTGTGAAACAGCGAAACAGTACTGTATGTGGATGACTATATATATATATATATATATATATATATATATATATATATATATATATATATAATTTTGTATACCTTCCTTAAAGTTTCATAAGGGTTTTGGAAAATTTGAATATTTTACATAACAAGATTGCATATTATATTGTATATTACATATAAATATATATATACCAATATGTATATATACGCGCACACACACACACACACACGCATATATATATATATATATATATATATATATATATATATATATATATATATATATATATATATATATATATTGTTTATTATTTAAGGTTTTTCATTTTTACGTTTATTACACATGTGTCAATATTATTATAATTCTGACAACTGTTCAAATTTTGATAAAAGCCATTGTAGCTGTGAACGAATACTACGATTCTGTAAAGAGGGTAATTCATCTTCAGAGTTACAATTCTCTCTTGTAAAAGTACAAGAAGTTTCAAAACTAAAATAGCATCCGTTGAGAGACAAACATGAAACACGTGTAATAACTATAAAAAAATCAAAAAATATTAAACAATAAAAAAGTAAAAATAAAACCAATATTGCTTTTTTAAATATACACTTTTCCTTCGTTTGAAGCACATGGCCACTAATATATATATATATATATATATATATATATATATATATATATATACATATATGCATATATACATATATATACATATATATAAATATATATGCATATATATACATATACACATATATATACATATATATACATATACATATATATATACATATATATATACATACACATATATCTATAACATAAAGCTGAATGTCTGCGTGTGTGTATGTGTGTGTGTCTGGTCACGGACAGGCTCCTATATGGTTGACTATTTTAAGAAACTGATTACATATAATGATAGAAGATGTATCGAGACACAGGAATGGGTATGTTTGATCCGGCAGAACGGTGGTTCATTAAAATTGTGGGGTTTGCGTTCGCACCTGGTCCACAAAGTATGGAAATAAAAAATTTAAAAATTAAAAAAAACGTTTACAAGTGTTTTTGATATAGATGTACATAAGAATACTTTGATAAGTATGTTTTAACTTAAATAGGGATGGTATAATAAAATTGTGGGGTCTGCGTTCGCGCTTGGCCGCCATAGAATGGGAATAGGCACAAACTTTAATAAAGACTTTTGATATCTATCTTCGTAAGTATACTTTGATAATTATGTTTCAGTTTGAAGAAATATGGTATAATAAAATTATGGGGTGTTCGTTCGCGCCTGAGCTCCATAGAATGGAAATATGTCACAAAGTTTAACAAGGTTTCTTTAATATAGATCCACAGAATATTGTGATAAGTGTTTCAGTGTGAACAGGTATGGTATAATAAATTATGGGGTTTATCTATTTTATTTTTACTTTCATCATATTTTGCTGGTTTTGATACCCCCAAATTCGAAGCTATCTCTTTACAACCCTTCCTTTTCATAACCTATCATACTTTCATAAATCAGAGTCCATTTTTTGTAGGCTGTTTTTGAACCCAGTAACGACGGGTACTTTTGCTAGTATATATATATATATATTAAATAGAGTTGGGACAATTAATAGGAATCGGAATGGGAAAAATTGGAACATTTGTGGGTATCTGAATCGGTATCGGAATTTCTGATGCCAAAAACGATTCTTTTAATCGTTTTTTTATTTGATTTTGTTTAAAACAAAATCTTCTACTTTCAATACTAATGATAGAATAAAAATATTTATTGATTTTAAACTATCAAGTAAAAATAAAGGCAATAGGTTATCCCCCGCAAGTGTATTTTTACGTTTAGGAAAAGATATGCATATTTAGCATGCATTTCTACGGTAATCAGAGAAAAATAACCACTGCATAGTAAAATATTTAGAGAATTATAAAGAATCAGAATCGGTAATTGTATCGGAATCGGGAAATATATTGGAATCTTCCTATCATTATATATATATAGATAGATAGATAGATAGAGATTGGTATTTGGACAAGGTCAAAACATTGTTAATTCACAACCCGCATAGCAGCAGCCGACTAGCACAACGGTTAGAAGCTCCTACTGTCGTTTGGGCGGTCCAGTTTCGATCCTGAGGTAGTTGCTTGTCTAGCCGCACTAAGGAGCTGTAAAACAGCGAAGCAGTACTGTATGGCTATATATATATATATATATATATATATATATATATATATATATATATATATATATATATATATATTACATACACATATATGTTGTCTGATTGGTATACGGAAAGCAAAAATGATTTCAAGACAACAGACCTAAGTGTCGGCTCTATAAAATGTTACCCGAGGCCGATCGCACCCCCAACCACAGTCTAACTACGTCACGGTATTCGTCATAACAATATCCGGCCTTTTATAACGTTAAATGACTTTGTATCCTCATCTTCAAACACTTTTTAAACATATTTTCTTCACCAAAGTCCGCCATTTTGTTTTTATTTCATCTAGGCAATATTTCCTTTCTTGGTAGGCAGTCTTTACATCTATGACGTGAGTCCAATTCTAACCAGATGGTCGAATCAAAACACGCGTTCCTTTTTTCTGTTTCCTTGATCGTAGAGGCTAAAGAAGCCGTTCCTCGTTCTACTCTGCCCGTGATTCATTGGCTGAAACGGTCTTGTGGAGTTCAATCCGATTCTGTTACTCGCCCTCTAGTGACAAAATTGAACACGAAGGGGAGGTAATTGTACCCTGTATGTGGCCATCAAAGAATGACGTCTTTGTAATGGATGCATTGGGTGGAGTTTTTTTTTTTTTTTTTTTTTTTTTTTACTGCCAGTCAACTGGAACAAAGGCAGATGCATTTTTGTAAAACCCCAAGGAGGCAAGTTATAACCCGAAGATGCTGAGATGAAATTTAGAAAGCTAAAAAAAATTATAAAGCTAAAAAAGAAAAAGTGACAGAGAAATATAAGATGGCTGTCCATTAAGTGTTAAACCATTTTAAACCTCTACTAATATATAAAACGAACTTCGTATGAGTGTGCGTGATTTCGTTCCCTATGGACTCTTAAACGGCTAGGCCGATTTTTATAAACTTTCACACACATGTACTTTATGTAACTGGCAGTAGTCTCAGATTGTTTTTTATCGATATGTTTTCGATAAGTATCGATAATCAATAATCGAAAAAATCCGATGGATGAACGGACAGGCGATTTTGACCAGAGTTAATACCTTATACAGCCTAACATTAATTATTCATTTGAGAAGTTTTATTGCCACACAAACCGAAAGCCCCGACATATAAAATCAACAGTAGGCTCTTTGATATGACAAGGGCGCGTTCGAAATAAATGTTTCTGTTTAGAGCACAATTGAAACATGATACTTGACTTTTGCATTTTAAACTTTAATGCAAGCTATTATCTATAAAAATATTTTTATAAATTCAACAGTAGATTCTCTACAGTGCAATGTAGGCTACAATGTATTGTGGACTAAGTCATTATGGGGAATTATGTGGAAGTTTTCTCCCGATGCACCGCGATGGGTCCCAAACTAGAGCACACAATCAATCGATTTGAATGAAAAATAGGCGATTCACCGAATCGATGATAATTTTTTTTCCATTTTGACCCCAAACGTTGCCACTTTGATGAAGGAGGCTACTATCGGGGGCATACGTTGCAGAGATATTATGTAGGGAGTTGAGCAGCAATATTTCTGTTTACATTACACTTGAACTTCTGCATGTCAGTACAGTTGAGAAAGAAAGAACTCGGAAGGGAGTTCCAAAGTCTATCAGTTTTGAGGAAGAAACTATTACATCTAGGGATCTCTATTGTGTAGGTGTGGGATTTTTCTGCTTGTCGGGTTTGTCGGGGGTATTTAGGTCGAGGGGTACAAGTGCTTGTAGTTCGTCAGAGGATTCACCATTAAAATACTTATAAAACAGACAGAAGGATGTAACATCTCGTCGATGGGGCAGACGCTGACGCCTAGATGACAGTTCAGGACTTGAAGATTCTCTTTTGAACACTGTCCAGGAGCGAGAGACTAATAGCAGATGAACCAGTCCCAAAGTGACAGCAATACTTCATACATGGGCGAATGGTGGCCTTGTAGAGATACAGGATACTTTCAGGCGTAAGTAACTTTCTAGCAGGTAGAGAGAGACCACCATCCTCGCAGTTGCAGACCATCTACTAGTTGGCCAGTTGTGTACAAATCCCAAGAACGATAGGAGCCTTCTATCATGTCTGAAAATGACACGATGTTCAACGAACGAGATCATGCTTTCTACCGATCCAATTATGACAACAGGACCATTATGAGCATCTTCAAAAAGCAAATCCGTAAACACTTGAGGGCACAGCTCAACAAAGTTTGCGGCCACGATTGTGGTCTTTGGTGTGGTTTCAAGTGAGAGCAGCATCATGCCCTCTTACATCTTCGAAGACGGCTTGAAATAAACACCAAAATGTACCCGTATGCGCTGAAGACTGTGATGGTCCCCTCGTGTAATTACAGGGCCCCAGGCTTCATAAAGAGTGCTCCGACTTTGTATCCTTCTCTTAATGGACCCCCTCTTCCCCTGATCTGACCCCGCTGGACTACTTCGTTTGGTCATACGTCGAAGGCATCACCAACATAGCCTCACACAACACCAAAACCAGCCTGATCGCTGCCATCCGCCAAGTATTCGCCGAGCTCCCGCCGGCGCTTGTGGAAAGGCATGTTCTCATTTCCGTACCCGTATTGAGGCAGTAATTGAGGCTGAAGGCGGTTACACTGAATAGATCTCAATTCTACTACATAATCAAGTTACCAGAACTGATTTATTCAATAATTTTTTTTAAATAAAGCGTTAGTGTTGTTTTCGTTAGGGCGACAAATTTTTCGTTCAACCCTGTATAAAGTTAAGTATGTGTATTCCGACTCTAGTTAAGCACGATTCAATGAATGTCATTAATTAACAATTGATAAACTCAATATTTTTTTATTATTATTAAAAATAAAATTGAAACATATTACACATTTTTTTTTCTTTCGAAACAATGAAATTGCACTTTTGTTGCATTCAATTTTATTTTTTACTTTATTAATAATTTACTCTAACCCCAAATTTTATTTTTTACTTTATTAATAATTTACTCTAACCCCAAATTTTATTTTTTACTTTATTAATAATTTACTCTAACCCCAAATTTTATTTTTTACTTTATTAATAATTTACTCTAACCCCAAATTTTATTTTTTACTTTATTAATAATTTACTCTAACCCCAAATTTTATTTTTTACTTTATTAATAATTTACTCTAACCCCAAATTTTATTTTTTACTTTATTAATAATTTACTCTAACCCCAAATTTTATTTTTTACTTTATTAATAATTTACTCTAACCCCAAATTTTATTTTTTACTTTATTAATAATTTACTCTAACCCCAAATTTTCCTAAAAGACCGCATATCAAAAGATGTACATCAGGATAATTTGCACGGTGGACTAATATATAATAATCAGGGAAAATAATGTTTGAAAAATAAAACGAAGAAAAAAAAGATGTCCGCAAAAATCCGACTGGGCAAAATAACATCGCATATTATTGTGAGATACAAAACAATTCGCAGCCATTTTGCAACCATTATAGTTAAACATTTCAATATAAAAGTCATACATATATAAAAAAAAACATGTATTTGATCTACCAAAATGAAATTTACGATGCTTATTTTATTGAAACTTAAATGAAACATAGCAGTTCAAACGTATCTATCTTATTTGTTTAAAGTAAAATCTTCCATTGCTGGTAATAATGATAAAATAATAAATATTTATTAGTTTTAAACCACCAGTGAAGCTAACATCGATAGATCTTCCCCCGCAAGTATATTTTTTTACGCTTAGGAAAATATCTGCACATTTAACATGTGTTTCCACGGTAATCGGAGAAAAAATACAGCTATAGAGTTACATATTTAGAGATTTATAAAGAATCGGAATCGGAATTGGTAATTGTATCGGAATCGGGAATTTAGTACGGAATCGGTAATTGTATCAGAATCGGGAAAATATTGGAATCGTCCCATCACTATTATAAATATATGCGGTCTATTAAATTCAGTGATGATAATAACTCTCTTGTTGCTTATCTGCTTGATTTCGACAATGGATTTAAACTTTAACGGATTTCTATGATCACAAATATTCATTGATCGCAGACGTCTTATTGAAAGTTACTCTTATCGCAGATTCCAAGACATTCTTATAAATAATTGTTTTTTAATTAGACATATTCTAACAAAACGGATCACCGGCAAAAATCGAATTGAGTTAGACATAATTACAAATTACCTATTTTCCCCGATGTACTCTCGACTGTCATAAGTACTTTTATGACGCATAATAGATCACTCTCCCAGTTTGAACTGCGAATTATACCTAATAAAAACAATTTAAGATTCTGTTGATGGGTTATTTTAAACAAATAATCCGCGACGTTTATCAGTCATCACGGAGCGGCGGCGGTTCATGTTCGTATCTCACTAGGTTATCTCCCATCCGGAGACATCTCCACCCGCAAACACAATAAAACAAAAAAAACAGACATCTCGTGTAATATGAAGACTGTATAGATTGGTTGGTTGTTTTTGTTTTACGGCATATCAACCCTTTTCAGGTTATTTAATGCCGAATCCAATGATTTTTAAGATAATTTTTTTAATAGAATATATTTGTTTGTTTTTTTTTCTTTGTTTTTTTTCAAGTCGGTTTCTAGTTAACCCATAGTTGGGACCCTAACAAGTACTACCACTCCGGGTCAGAGTGGATCTGGGAGCAATGGTAATTAAGGAGTGGCTCCACACTCACCAAAGCCCACAAGCTGAGGCTTCACCATCGGATATAGTTTAAGGTCATATCCAGGACCGAAGACTGTAGCAACAGGAATAAAGTTCTACCAAGATCTAGTGCAGTTTAGAGACCTCAAGATAACTGTCGCTTTCCGAGTACATACTGGAGGCAATGCTAAATTTCTCAGTACAAAGGATAATCGCCGATGACAGATCATGGTTGGAGCTAGTCTACTAGGTGTTTGGATCCATTTATGTTACCTTTTCATGATTTTCTCATGAGTATGGGTGTGTTTATTTGAGTACGATACAATGAAGAAACCATCGAAAGGTGCGTAAATTTGATACATCCACTTCGCTTGACGCTTTAAGAAAAAATGCAACTAATGAATTAACACGGTCGTCATTCGATGGAAAAATGTTTTGGTGAACTCATTTTAATTCGGGCCGCAAAAAGGAAGCTTCCTCCGCCGGTGGTTTTATGAAAGCATAAAAGAAAATATTTGATATCCGAGTGGTTAGATGAAGGTGGGACTAATCGAGAACACCTGAAGCACCCGATGATATCGGAAAGACTAGATTGCCCATCTGCATGGTCTTTTAATGTTTAGTTAAATATATTCATATTTTCAAAGACCTAAAAAACAGACCCGGAACGAAAATTTCCCAAACGATACACTTAACACACCCAATTATCTGACTTACTAACACGCAGTAAACTGATCTGCAGAACTTCGTCCAAATGGATTCTGTATCAAAACACAGAGAATGCATTCGATCCTTCTATACGTGTTAATTTCGACTAGTTCGGAATTGCTTTGCAACGTCTGGCAACGTCTTCATGACGCGCTGCGTTCCAAATTGATGGAAAGAAAGGTAAGGGTTTTCGACTTATGCAGAAGTCAACACACAGTCGAGAAGACATGGGACTATTGTGTGATTTTTACTCGTGTTGTAGATATGCATGCATCAATAGAATACAAGGCAGCTGCAACACACTCTTGAATTTAATCTTTACACACAGCTATGCCGCCTATGAATATATGGTTTATAGCAAGGCCATCCATTATGGATTGGTTTGGTACTAAGCGGTATTAGTGTCTCAACCTGGCTGACAGGGTTCTAGTAAAAATACAGAAGTCGATCTCAGAATCCGTTTTCTTTTTCTGCATGTGTGGCACATAGCCGCAAATCAATGTATTGAAAGTGACAAAGTTGCTTATGTGTTGCTTCTTTGTGTGTTCTGGCTAAACCTTCGTCGATTTTGTATGCAACCGCCGAGCGTTTCTGCTCTGGGTCTCGGGCTTGAAACACTTCAATTCCGCTAGTCGAGCGTTGACCGACTAGGAAGACTTCATGCAGACCAGTCAGTATACTTAGGCGAATGAATAATCGATTTGGCACGTATGTTTCTAATTGTGACTCACATAAGAGAATGAACAGATTCTAATATCAGAACTTCTTAGCTAAGATTAATCTTAGTTTTAATTTAATTTTCTAATCGGTTTATTAAAACAAAATGATAAAAATAATAGTCTGGTTTATTAAAACTCTGTTCAAATAGTATTGAGTCCTTTAGGTGGGTAGCACCTCTTTGTCGGTATATTTTAATCAATATATATATGTATGTGTGTATATATATATATACAGGGTGACCAATATATACAGGGTGACAAAAAAAACGGGTCCCGTGTACACTTTATGTGATATCTCCATTATTTATTCACTGATTGCCCTTATTTTACAGGACATGGCAGAATCAACGACCGCGAGTACACCAAGATCTCAGTGGGAGCTTGGACAAAGAATACACTAGACTAAATTTTACTCAAGACAGTTTCATGCGTCAGTTCGAATGTGAAAAAGCTCCATCCAAAAGCAGAATTCAGAACTGGGTGGATCACTTCGAGAAGTATAGGACCGTGGAAAACCTCAACGCTGCCAAAGAGAACCGTCCAAGCCTCTCGGGATGTCCCAAGAAGCGAACAGCCGAGCTGGCCGAAAGAGTGAGAGAGTCTCTCCAGCATAGTCCGAAATGCTCTGTGCATAAGCGAAGTCAGCCCCTCGGTATGTCCCGTGAGACTTGCAGAAGAGTGCTGGTGAACGATATCAGTGTTTACCCATACAGAATACAGACGCTGCAGACCCTTACAGCCTCAGACAAGAAGCAGATGAGGGCTATGGCAGTCAAGCTGCTCGAGAAGTTTCCTTAACCTCCTTTGGACCTCAGATGAATCCCACTTCCATCTTGATGGAAAGGCGAACTCCAAGAAAAATGTCTTCTGGAGGTCCTCGAGACCCAATGAAGTAGCCACCAAGCCCCTGCACTCTCCTAAGTGCACGGTGTGGGTTGCAATCTTGGCCAGAGGCATCATCGGACCAATCTTCATCGAATAATCTGGCGCAGTAGTGACAGTCACCAAGGAGCGGTATGTGGAGGTCCTCAAAACCTTCAAGAGTAAGCTCCAGACCATTTACCCGTCGCCCATGAGCAAGTTCTGGTTCCAGCAGGACGGAGCAAGTTCTCACACCTCAAACCTGTCTCGGAATTGACTGAAAGAGCTCTTCGGAGGCCGAGTGATCAGTCTCAAGGCTGATTTTGAGTGGGCACCCCATAGCCCGGAGCTAAGCCCCTCGGATTTTCTTTCTTTGTGGCTATATTATGGACAGAGTCTACGCAGGGAAACCCAGAACCATCACAGAACTCAAGGAAGCCATCAGGGAGGAGATTAAAGCCATTACCAATACGGTCTGTAAGAACGTCATGGACAACTTCGTGCTGCGCCTCAAGAAATGCACGGAGCTAAATGGAGGCCCTGTAGGTCATCAAGAACATATGCTGTAGAACAGAGAAAAGGGGCCAAAGACCCTAGTGTTTTGGTGTGATGTTTTGAATATAATAAACTAGTTATGACGAAAGTTTCATTTCATTCGGACAAAACACTAAGAAACGGAGCCTAATTAAAATTGGGTCCCGTTTTGGGGGGGGTCACCCTATATATATATATATACTATTTATTCAAAGGGAATCCACGTCCAGAAAGAAACCTCATATGCTTATTACATTTAAAAAATTATTTTAATAATTCACCCAATGTTATTGCTTCTTTTAAGTAATAGTTTTAATTGTTCTGTTTAGAAATATTATTTAAAGTTGACTTATTTAAGTTAATTTTTTTAGTTTAGTTTATATTAAGTTCAATTTATTTTTAATTAATATTAATCGACAGCAACATTTTAATAGGGAAGTAAACATCATCTATTTACGCTATCAGAGTTATTTCCTATTTAAGCTATAAGACATATTACTCGTTTATTTTCATAAATGACGAATAATATGTTTTATGCTACCATAAATTCAACATGTGGGGCACTTTCAGGAAAATCGTAATAATTTTATATATTCGGTACATCTTAAATAGTATATGACTAAGCTCACCCCTCAATAAGTATCGACTTGACAGCGCCGGATTATATACAGCTAATATATATATATATATATATATATATATATATATATATATATATATATATATATAGTTTAGTAGAAATGGTAATTAATAAAAACTTAAGAAAGTGCTCAATACTGTTGTAGAGCAAATATGCGTTTTATTTTTTATTACCGTATCTTTCTGTTAAGTTACATTATTGTTTCAGCTATCCGGCCGTTTTTTTTTTTTTTTTTTTTTTTTTTTTGTCCGTCTGTAGCTTCCTCGGACTTTTACAGAAAGTCTGAGGAAGCTACAGACGGCCAAAAAAAATGGCCGGGTAGCTGAAACAATAATGTAACTTAACAGAAAGATACGGTAATAAAAAATAAAACGTATATATATATATATATATATATATGTGTGTGTGTGTGTGTGTGTGTGTGTGTGTGTGTGTGTGTGTCGCTTCCCATTGGGGGCACAATATGAGTATGGGAAAAATATTCCTAATTAGCATTAAGATTATGCAATTCGCTCAAAACAGTACCACTAGTAAAAATTAAAAATAAAAATTGACAACTACTAAAAATGCCGTATATTTAGAAGTGATTAGGATAGACAGGGTGGCAGAGCGTCAGACTCCTGGGTTCGAATCTCGTCCGGTTCAGCTGAACTGATAAGTCACATGACAGCGAAACACGTGTCCATAATTTACATATATATTTTTTTAATATATGTATATGTTGCTCTCCATTTGGGGCCGCTCTACATAGATAAAGAAAAAAAAATATTTCTAATTAGTATTTAGCTAATGTAACAGTACCGCAGGCAAAAATAACAACAAAGAAATGACAACTACTTAAAATGCGGTATAGTTAGAAGTGACGAGAATGATAGTTTAGCTGATGAGTCGTATGACGGTGAACCACGTATCCGTATATCATATATTTATTATAAACATATATGTGTGTGCGTGTGTGTAAAAAAATTAATATAAAATATATACAAATATTAATTTCTTGTATGTTGATGTTTAGGAATAAAAAATGTATTTAATCACAATGACTAATGTATGCCCATTAACCCTTATCCTCGAGTGGCTTCCGGACCTTGACACGTATGTAAAAAAATATATATTTTATCTAAAAGAATATTTTTAACTATTGCTTCTACCTTTTTCACTATATATATATGTGTGTGTGTGTGTGTGTGTGTGTGTGTGTGTGTGTGTGTGTGTGTGTGTGTGTGTGTGTGTGTGTGTGTGTGTGTGTGTGCATGCATGTACTTATTAAGTGGGTGTCTATCATCAGACGGTGAAGTCGTCAGTTGTAATAATAAGGACATCAATGTCGATTTGCGCTCTTCGTTCTCAACAGTCGTTTGTACTAAGCGAGGTGGGATTTATTTTTATCTGAAAATAATAAACTGGCAGGGGTTTATTCTTGGCCCCTTAACACTGTTTCCCGACAAAACCCCTGCCTCTTTCACCTACTACCACCCTCTTTTTTTTTTCTTTTTCTTTTTTTCTTGGCTGGGAGTTCTCTTGCGGTTTCTACGAAATCGTCAGCATCAATTCGGCTTCCACATTTCCCCTCTTCCTAATTATACGCTCCCTTCTCCTTCTCCTTCGCTTTCTTCTTCTCCTCACATTCGTCTTTTTATTCCCCCTTCAGTACTCTCCTGTTCATATCTTTCTCATTTTTGTTCTTTTTGTGCTTCTTCTATGTATCTATAGCTCAATATAAATGAACACATTCGAATATTTTCTGGAGTTCTATTTAGTTATTTACTATTGCTTACTAAATTAGTTCAGATTCATGATGACAATAAATAAATTTAAATTCTGTATCAATCTAGTTAATATTTGTAACATTTATATATATATATATATATATATATATATATATATATATATATATATATATGCGTACATATTTTTATTCCATTTTCACCCCAAACTAGGCACAGTGCCACTTTGATGTAGGGGATTACTATCGGGGACATAAGTTGCAGGGATACTATGCAGGAGGTTGAACAGCGAGATGTCTTTTCACATTACAGTTGAACTTCTGCATGTCAGAAAATATATATATATATATATATATATATATATAGTCTGTTTATTATACAGACATTATTGGTAACATATGTGCATACATATTTCAGTGGGGTCCTAATTTAGATAAAAAGCGAATCGAAATTTCGATTGTTTTTTCGTCTGATGAAGTTGTCCCTGAATTGGGACTTCACTGAAACTTGTATGCACATTTATAACCAATAACGTTTGTATAATAGACTATATATCAGCTCTGCCTTGCATTAAGCACTCTTTAATTACGCGAGTTACATTGGATTTACACTTAGGAGATCAATCGATACAACTGATATATATATATATATATGTATATATATATGTATATATATATGTATATATATATGTGTGTGTGTGTGTGTGTGTGTGTGTGTGTGTGTGTGTGTGTGTGTGTGTGTGTGTGTGTATGTGTGTGTGTGAAGCATAAATGAAACCCGTAGATCAAAATTTACATATAAAATTTCTTTTTCGAGAGATTGCTTCAAAGATGATTAATAGATTCCGCGGAGTTTCAAAGAATCCAAAATTCTTCTCTTCAGAGGAAAGAAATATGTTATCTAATTTATACATACAGCAAAGCTAAAAATTTGGTTTTAGCAATGACGGTGGTTATAAAATGCAACAAAAAAAAAGAAAAAAAAAGAAAATTGTAGAATGATTATAAAAATGAAAAACAAACCGAAATTGATAATTCCAGAGTATAATGAAGTCTTTTTATAAGATCAAGAAACGAAGAAAGTTTTTGATAAAATATATATATTCAAAATTTCAATCAATTTCAATTCACAATCCTGAAGTTTGGTAATATTCCAATCAGGTGTGGTTAAGATGAATAACCCGAAGCAGTTAAAATAGAATTAGATCGGTCGTCGAAAAGCCCCGAATAACACGGGCTATCAGATATGAGTCAAAAACAGGAAAAAATATTTTTCCTGTTCTTGATTCGTATCTGATATCCAGTGATATTCGGGGCCTTTCGACGACCGATCTAATTTTATTTTAACTTCATCGCATTGTCCATCTTAACCACATGGGTTGTTTTCTTAGAGTCTCAGGCCGTCAATATCTGCAACAGAAAGATAAAAATCATGATGCAATGTACAATCTATTCTAATCTATTCGAACCGAATAAAAAATAAGAGAAATTACTTTTGGAACGTCTCTCATATATTTAGGCGAACGTATGTACGAGAACAAGTTAAGTATTTGTATCGTTTTTTAAATGCAGATAAGTTAGAGAAACATGTCTGTTACACTAGGTTTAAAAAAGCTATGTTTGGTGTAAGTAGAATCTAAATTGGATTGACTCTTTAAAGTGGAATTCGATGAAGCCATGTAACTTCCGGTTGAGTATTTTCTCATTTTTTTAACTGGTAAAAATTCAAGCAGATAAGATGTGTCTGGTTTTTTGTCCCTAATAAGACAGGGACGTAGTGTATCTGGATGCGATGAAATTCTCTCTCTCTCTCTCTCTCTCTCTCTCTCTCTCTCTCTCTCTCTCTCTTTCTCTCTCTCTCTCTCTCTGCTCTTTCTCTATCTCTTTCTCTTTTTCTCTCTCTCTTTCCTACGCGTAAACAAGTAACCTGTCTCTATGCTATTGTCTCTGTGGCTGTCTTTGTAAAAAAAAATATTAACATCGTCAAACGAGTAGTTTTACCAGCAGACGGAAAGAATTTGTGTTCACAACGATCACGCGGATGCGGGTTAGGGTTAAGGTTAGGGTTTATATATCCATAGATGTTAAAATGTAATATACACATGGTGGAACGGTAAAGTTGTCGCTCTAGAAAAAAACGACATAATTCTATTTCCGTTTGATGAAGGCCGATTTTTTTAGTTGTTATATATCATCTACTAGTTGGCCAGTTGTGTACAAATCCCAAAAGCGTTAGGAGCTTTATATCATGTCTGAAAGTGACACAATGTTCAACGAACGAAATCAGAGATGATCCGCTGTACAACTCATGCTCTCTACCGATCAAAGTTATGACAACAGGACCATTGCCAACACCCTGAAAATGCAAATCCGGACGGGTCATCGCTTGAAACTCAACATGAAAGTGTACCTAGATGTACTAAAGAGTGTGGTGATCCCCTGGTGCAATCAGATGGCCGCTGGCAGACCCTGAGTGTGGAAGTAGGGCTCGGTGCTGACCCGCAACTCCAAAGAGACCCAGGCTTGGCTTCAGAAAGAGTGCGAAAACTTTGGACCTTTTCTCACTAACCTCCCTTCTCCCCCGATCTGAACCCGCTAGACTACTTCGTTTTATCATACGTCGAGAACATCACCAACATGACCTCCCACAACATCAAAGTCAGCCTGATCGTCGCCATCCGCCGAGTATTTGCCGATCATTCGTCGAGATCCCACGACAGTGATTTAGGTTTAATAGATGTCTATTTAACTCTATAATCAAGTTACCTGAATCGATTTATTCAATAAAAGTTTTAAAGTAAAGCTGTGGTGTTGTTTTCTTTAGGGCGATAATTTATCGATCTACCTTGTATGCGTAAGTTGTAGGGGCGAAATATATTCGTTTATATTGCTATGTGTATCCGTGTGCTCGTTAAGTGACACCATGTTGAGAATAACTTGAAGTAATTGTCTATGCGGTAAACAAAATTCCAACGGTTTTGCTTTGAGAGACTTTTAAGATAGGCAGATAGATGAAGAAAAAGAAGGATGTCTGTTCTTGTTGAATGTGCCCCGACGAACTTATAGCACTTGTACTCACTCACATACATACCACGAATAAAAATGACTAGAAGAAAAATCTTACTTTTCACTGTAGAGGTTTACAAATGCCGGAAAATTTCTACTTCAATAGCTTCTTTCCTTGGACCTCTTGTTTTTAGAAATCCCCCCACTCATGCTCCCTATTCCCAACAGTGTAAACATAAAATTTAAATGTAAAGCGAACAATTATCTTGCTGCCCAACTCCCTACTTAGGGCATTCCTTATAAATTTGACCCGAATCACAGTAGTCTCTTACGTCTCAGTGCCATATTTCGGGTGACTAAAAGTTAAAAAAAAATAGAAAGAGAAAATGAGGAGGAAGAAGGTGATGAGGAGAAGGAGGAGGGGAAGGAAGAGAAATGTACCCTTCTACAATAGATTTCTTATTATTTTGTTTTTCTCTCTTTTATTCTTTCTTTGAGGGTACGGATGGCAGTCTGAAATTGAAAAAAAAAAACGAAACCATTGTGAGGGGCGCGCATCGACAATTATCTGATGGCTAATAGGTCTTCAAGATGCGATGCCGGGATATCTGCCGTAAGAACGTGAAACGGTCTGCCGGTTGCCACCGAACTGTGAGTACTCACCTCAGGGTGCCGTCATATGCGCCTGGGTTGTTCAGTTCATTCTCATACACACGCACAGCGATACGCACACACATACGCGCACATCCGTCTATTTATCTGCATCGATCCTCACTTGGGTTCGTATCTATTAATCTGACCCATGTCCGTGTTTGTATATCACATAGCGCATGCTATAAAATCTAGATATATCGATCTGCAGATGGTATCAGTTCGTGATAAATGTTTTAAGAGGTATATTATTTGTAACGCTCAATTCAAAACGCGTATACTCTTCACTGAATGCAAATGGGTGGGGCATCAAAACACTTTATAATATTAAAGATTATGAACTATAATCGTATGTGGAAAACCCCTCATTCCATTACCTAAGGACAGAAAAATACGGTTTTTACTAAAAAGAATAGGGTTTTTTTTTTAGGGGGGGGTTACATTTTCACCCCAAACAAGGCACATTGCCACTTTGGTGTAGGGGGCTACTATCAGGGGAAACATCTACTGGGGTACTATGTAGGGATTTGGGCAGCAAGATGTTGGTTCACGTTGCACTTGAACTTATGCATGTCAGTACAGTTGGGGAAGCAGTGACCTGGAATGGAATTCCAAAGTCTAGCAGTTCTGGGGAAGAAACTACTGGAGTAGAAAGATCTTTTACATCTAGGGATCTCTACAGTGTGGGGGTGGGATTTTGCAGCTTGTCGGGTCTGTCGAGGGTGTTCACGTCGTGGGGGCACAAGTGCTTGCAGTTCATCAGAGCATTCACCATTAAAATACTTGTAGAACAGGCAGAGGGATGCAACGTTTCGACGATGGAACAGAGGTTGAAGCTTAGATGCCAGTTTAGGGCCTATCAGATTTGCGACTCTCTTTTGAACCCTGTCAAGGAGCGAGAGACTAGTAGCCGATGCACCAGCCCAAATATGACAGCAATACTCCATACATGGGCGAATGGTGGCCTTATAGAGGTACAGGATACTTTCGGGTGTTAGAGGTTTGAGTAACTACTTAAAATACTCAATCATATCATACTAAAATATCCAATCATCCTTACTATTATATTAAAGGAACTTGTGTGTATGTGTGTGCACGTGTGTGTGTGTGTGAAAGAAAAAATGTTCCCTATGGACTCAGAAACAGCGGGGCCGTTTTTTTTTGTTTTTTTTTTTTGAAATTTCACACATTTTATTTTTTTTGTATCGAAATTAGTCCGATAAATATCGAACACCGATAATCGAAAAAAAATCCC
The DNA here is from genome assembly GCF_053919585.1 of Euprymna scolopes. Taxonomy (NCBI): domain Eukaryota; kingdom Metazoa; phylum Mollusca; class Cephalopoda; order Sepiida; family Sepiolidae; genus Euprymna; species Euprymna scolopes. Next base: position 54,298,789 of record NC_136500.1, read on the forward strand.
ATTAAAAATGGAAGTCCGGTTTTCACCAAAAGTTTATAATTTTTCTCCAGCCTAACATCACAAGTCCATTTGATAAGTTTTATCACAGCACAAGCAGAAAGATCTAGCGTTTAAAATCAGCAGTAGGCTCTTTGTAGTAGGGTTGCGTTCGAAATGAATATTCTTACTTAAAGCATTAGTGAATCACTATACTTGATTTTGCATTTGAAAATTTCATTAAAGCAATTATTTACAAACAATTTATAAAATAGATAGTATATTTTCTACAGTGCAATATAAACTATCGTGTATTATCGGTAAAGTCACTACGGGGAGGCATGTTAAGCTTTTTTCTTGTACACCGCGGTGGGTCCTCAACTAGAGTAAGATATCAATCGATTTGATTTAAAAATATGGGCTATTTCACCGATTTTGGTGACGATAAACGTAAGGGAAGGTGGAAAATTTGTTGATCTTCATTCAAACCATAGACAACGTCGAGTCTACCTGCTAGTATAATAATAATAATAATAATAATAATAATAATAATAATAATGATAATAGTGGTGATAATAATAATAGTAGTAGTAGTAATAATACAACAATAATAATAACAGTAGTAGTAGTGGCAATAGTAGTAGTAATAATAACAACCATAATAATAATAATAATAATAATAATGATAATAATGATAATAATAATAATATTAGTAATAGTAGTGGTAATAATAATAATAGTAATAATAATAATAATAATAATAATAATAGTAGTGGTAATAATAATAATAATAGTAATAATTACAATAATAATAATAATAGTAGTAGTGGCAATAGTAGTAGTAATAATAACAACAACAATAATATTGATAATAATAATAATAATAATAATAATAATAATAATAATAATAATAATAATAATAATAATAATAAAGATACTGAGTTATGATTTTCTTCGTTACTTGTACAGGGTAACAACACTGGTGATGAGGAAAATTAAGAATCTAAAACCTTTCTCATCAATAACACTGGCGACGAGAGATTAGCAAAGAACTCGGAACTTATATCACCCCCATCAACATTGGCAACAGAGAATTCTCAAGAATTTTAAAACAAAAATGTAATTGCTTTCCTCGAACTCGTTTCTTTTGAAGTATCCCCCTTCTCTCTGCCGTTTATACTCCGTCAACATGCACAAATTTAAGTGCAATGTAAACAGAATTTGTGTTGCTAAACTACCCATTCAGGGTGCCCCTATAAGTCTCGCCTTAACCAAAGTACTTTCTTACGTCTCAATCTAAATACGGCTTCTTTAGTATGAAAACAAGCTCATAAAAATAGGCGCAGAATATGTCGATGTAATCTATACATATAATAAAAAGCCATCGCTTCCCCCCCCCAAGTTTTGCAATTAGAAGCAGATAACTAAAAAGTGTACATCTTTTCTATTCAACATAATCACCACCTATAGCATTCTGCGTTTTACACGCTTTCCGACATTTCCGACTCTCCTAAAATCGTCTTCCAAATAGAAATAGCAACAACCTTTCCTCCATATAATTTTTCTCATTTCACGTCACAAGTCAACACCGGAGGTACGGGATACTTTCAGGCGTAAGTAGCTTTCTAGCACGATAGAGAGAGCCCGCCTTTCTCACAGCGGCCCTGGCAATGCTTTCAATGTATCTGTTCCAGTACCCTGTGAACGTTAAGCCGAGGTGTTTTAAAGAAGTATCTTCAAGCAATATATCTTAAGCCATAGCTATTGCTGGTTGAGAAGATTTCTTGTAATTATTGAAGGAAACAAGTTTAGTCTTGGCAGCATTGAATGTGACCAACCATTTGTCATCATTCCACTACAGATTGGAGGCCTTCTTCTATGGTTTCTGACATTTTCTTGGAAATGTGTTCATTCGTTGCCCGTTGTGTCATCAGCAAATATACCCATCTCAGAGACAATTTTATCAGGGAGGGCATTTATTAATATCAGAAATAATAAAGGTCCAAGTCTAAGGTACTCCCACAATAATAAAGGTTTCATAATAAAGGTCCATGTCTGAGGTACTCCCGCATTTATATAATATTGTTTAGATGTACGACCGTCAAAGACAACCTAGATTCTTCTCTTATTTTAGAAGAGTTTAATTATGTTAAGTATTCGTCCAGTGGTACCGTATGATATGATTTTCTTCATCGTGCCCTACCCTGTCAAAAGCCTAAGAGATAGCTAGGGCTACCGCTCTACCCTCTTCTGTTTTGTTCCGTGTATGATATATACGTTCAGAGATTACAGTTATAATATCTGGTGTAGAACAAGCTTATCTAAACCCATACTGTTTGTCGGACAGAAGTTTAGTAGCTGTAAGGTAATGGACTAGAGTTTGATTAATTATGGATTCAAATATTTGGCGAAAAGTGGAAGGAGTCTAATGGCGATAACTTAAATGGACAGTTCTTTCACCACAATTCTTGTAAACTGATACCACAGAAGCAGTTATCCAGTAGTCAAGAAAGCAAGATCTATTAAGGCATTTGTTTTAAAGTTTGGAGACGACTGGGGCAAGCTCAGCAGAGCATTTTTAATAGCATATCCGTGATGAGATTGGGTCCACATACTTTTGAGGTGTCTAGGTTCTTTATGATAAAATGCACCTGAGAAGGGGTAATTTTCGGATCATCTAGTGTAGCGTCAGTCCACAAAGGAAAGTCAGGGAGGGGGGGGGATTTGCTGAATCCAATGTGGAGTTGAGGGAAACCGACGAGAAAGCAGAATAGCCTTCTCGTTTACTGCGCAAACAACTCCAAAATTGTTGGAATTTTTGATTGCCTATTATTTACTACACTGTTATAGAATTTTCAGAAGTTACAAGTTCCTAATTTCTGCACTTCAATGTGCACTGTTCAGCAGGAAGAGAAAATATATTTCCCCATTGAGCCTCTCTAATGTGATTCCTGATGGTACTTACCTGACAAAGCGGTAAAACCTTGGCACACTCTTACACTCTACAAAGCCTTGTTAGGTCAACGCTCTTAGGCGTTATCTTTTTTCTTAGAGAAGAGAATAGTTTATAACAATGGACTGCGGCGCCTCTGTCGGCGAATGCCGATGAGGCCTTTCTGGCGTGTTTCGTGAGCCAGAATGCACGTGCCTCATGTGTGTTGGCTTTACAATCGCCAACTTCCGGCCTTGTGTCACGTCTTTCTTTTGTGGGATAGAGTGGCGGTTAAGTGGTTAAGAACACGGCCTGGAAATCTGGGTGTGTAAGGTTCGAATTCAGTTTGCTTTACAGAAACATTTTCATTCAAACCAACATACGACTTTGTGTCTAATTTCCTGACGAGAAGTCAAGTAAAATAACCACTGTGGCTAGATGGAAGACAATGTCGGACGTAATGTTAGGGCTGATTATTTTTGAACGCCAAATCGTCAGTTCCAATTGCTTATCTTTTTCTTTTTGGTGAGAACAGAACAGAAAAGGCACAAAAATCATTGTCCAAAAGTCGAAATATAAATATATAAGAAGTGTAAGTTTATAGAAGGCACAACAATGCAAAAGTGTGACGGATGGACTCAAATTTACGAACCTGCGAACCTGCTCCATCTTCTATAAAATAAATCTCACCTGTCTGTTTAAATGTATGTATGTATGTATGTTTGTAGGTCTGGCTAAAACTTTCGATAGAGACGTATTTTCACGAGATCGGTATTATTCAATTCCTATATCTATATCTATGAAAATGTAATATTTGGTTCGTTAAAAGTGAATAAAACCATATTTCTACGTTACCAATTTAATTGAAATTTTCAGAAAATCTATTTTTAAAGTCAAAGAATGTTTGCATGTTATTAAAATAATTTAACATTGCGAATTATAAAAATATTAAATTATAAATGAAAATATTTTTCGTAACTGCGAGATTGTCCCCATTTCATTTCCGGTAGAAATGAGCCTTTCACTTATTGAGGTAAGTATTATTTGTATTAATTTTTATGATACTCATGCAGAGAGCGATCCGTGCTGAAATAATAACGTTATTATTTAAAAAGCCATTCTTTACATGGGGAGGGGAGGGTGTTTTGTACCTATTCAGTACTTTAACCTTACAATTGAATAAAAAAAAACATATCGTAAGACTTTAATTTGGAAATACGATTTAAAAAATAGCGCGGATCACTCTCTGCATTTTTTCCTTTTATTATTCTTAAAGAGTAAAACTTTTCTTATTCATGAAAAGAGTTAAGCCTACGTAAATAAATAAATAAATAAATAAATGTTTGTACACGTGACAAATTATCAATAAATGGTTTAGTTACTTTTTTTTTAATTATTTATGAAAAGAGTTAACGTAAATAATCTTTGTAAAAGTAAGTGCGAAAATGCCGTAGTTGTACTCCCATGCGTAATTTCTATACTTATAGGTTTTTGGAATTTTTTTTCACTGGATTATTATTGATTGGACACTAATTAAACAGATTATTAAAAAAAAGAAAAATTTTTTTAGAAATCATTATTGCAACATTTGAAAGGGGTACTCACTTTTTAGTTACAACGTTCTGATAAATCAGTCACTCATTTTGTAACCAATAAAAACGCGGTATATCAAAACCATAGAAAGTAAAAATAATATGAGTCTCTACCGCATTTGTAAGTCAGAAATATATTTGTTTCTCAAAGAAAAACAAAATAGATTGAACATGACTTTTTTATTGTTTTTATGAAAATAAAGTTTCGAGTTTTTAAAAAAAAAAAATTTTTTTACTTATTTAGTTAAAAGTCAGTCTGTGGGTGTTTTTTTTGTTTTTTTTTTAAATAATTTGTTTTATGAAAGGTGAGGTTTTTTTGTTTTTTTTTCAAAACTTTTGTTTGTTTTTTTTAAATTTTTTTAAGTATTATAAATTTCACTAACAGGCTGGAGAAATGTTGGTGCTAATCCAGAGAGTGATCCGCGCTATTTTTTAAATCGTATTTCCACGTTTAATTAGTTTTATGATATGTTTTTTTTATTCAATTGTAAGGTTAAAGTATAGAATAGATACAAAACACCCTCCCCTCCCCATGTTAAGAATGGCTTTTAAAATAATAACATTATTATTTCAGCACGGATCACTCTCTGCATGAGTACCGAAATGTTTAATAATTTGGTATTTTTTTAGATTAGCTCCACCTCCACAATTTTCCTTTAAATGACGACATTTATAGATTTTCGAGTATGCTGAATACGGAAATCGCATTTACATTTTGCGGAAATCAGTAGTTATCAAGATCTAAAAAGTTATATTATGCATTGTATTCTTTCGCGGCCATCTTTTTACGCGCGTGCGCGCCATAAACGCGTAAAAAAGATGGCCGCCAAAGATTACAATGCATAATAAAACTTTTTATATCTTGATAACTACTTATTTCTGCAAAATTTCAATGCGAGTTTCGTATTCAGCATAGTCGAAAACCATTACAAGTCGCCATTTAAAAGAAAATTGAGGAGGTGGACCTAATCTAAAAATTTCCCAATAATTTTCAATCCCGTACGCCTCCCGATACATTGCTTCGTCAACATGCGACCATTTTATATCTCCCGAAGACACTTCCGTATTTAGCCAAAAAAAAAAAAATGGGTGACCGATTTACCAGAACGTGGTAACTAAAAAGTGAGTACCCCTTTCAAATGTTGAAATAATTTTTTTTTTTCAATTTTTTTTTATAATCTGGTTAGTGTTCAATCAATAATAATCCAGTGAAAAAATTTCAAAAAACCTATCAGTATAGAAATTCGCATGGGGGTGATGATTGTATAACTCCGCCACGTAAGTAAATAAATAAAAAGTGTTACGTGCACAGGCGTTAGCCTTGACTAGGGGGGACTAAGGGAACGACCATTAAATAATTCTGCGGGTCGCCATGGAAATCAACGCCCAATGAGTACCAAAATAGTTTTCATGATATGAAGAAATTTTTTTTCGAAAAGTGGGTGATCACTCTTCCATGTAAATTTAACTTAAAATGAGCACCCACTTTCTGGCCACCCGGGGAAGGGGCATTTATTTTCGTGTTTATTGACTTAAAGGTTATTTGACAAGGCAGTTTGGTACGCGAGTGCATATTTAACAGTTTTCGTTTATGCTCATGCGTAGCATAAACAAAGGCTACGTCTGTGAAATGGAAAATAGTCCCATAGTTCAGGGGTTATTACCATGCAAAAGAAATCAAACAAAAACCTTTTTAGCCATGAAACACACAGAAAAATTTTAAAAAAACATAGGATCCATTTTTTTTCTATCGAATTCATATGCTGTTTTTATTGAAAACTATTTTCCTCCGGATTTTTTATATAATTTTCCATTAAGGGCCGTGCGTCTCACGTTCGTATATAACAAAAAAATTTTTGTAGACTTCGGTGTGCTAAAAACGAATCTGCAAACCGTTTCCGTTGCAAAAAAATAGTTTTATGATATGAAGAAATTACTTTTTCGAAAAGTGGGCGATCACTTTTTCATGTAAATTAAACTTAAAATAAGCACCCACTTTCTAGCCACCTGAGAGAGGGTGGATTTTTTCCCATGTTTATTGGCTAAACAGCTTTCGTTTATGCTCACGCATAGCGTAAACGAAGGCTACGGCTGTGAAATGGAATATAGTCCCAGAGTTCAGGGGTTATTACCAAACAAAAGAAATCAAACAAAAATTTTTTTAGTCAAGAAACACACAGAAAAATGCCCCTCTCTCAGGTGGCCAGAAAGTGGGTGCTCATTCTAAGTTAAATTTAGATTGAAAAGTGATCACCCAGTTTTCGAAAAAGTAATTTCATGAATATCATGAAAACTTTCTTTTTGCTACGGAAACGGTTTGCAGATTCGTTTTTAGCACACCAAAATCTACAATAAAATATTTCGTTATATACGAACGTGAAACGGGCTTTAAAGTAAAATAATACCGGATTTTTTGGAGCAGATTTGCCGTTTAGTTGTACAAATATCTTCAAACCAAGTAATCGCTAAAAGGGACTTTTAAAAGTCGTCACCTGTATCGAGCAAAAGTTTAAAACCACCGATTATATGCCAGCCTACGTCATGATAACATATATTGTGTGAGTTCCTAACAGTATTTTGTATAGTTTTTTAGTTTAAACTCATTTTCCCAAAATTGCCCCAAACTTAACGTGTTCGATACAATCTGCCGCCATTTGTATTTTTCAGATATACCGATAAACATTGAATGTTTTTGAACCGATTATACATTACATAAAAACACTAAAATATTATCCAGTTAGGTAGAACATTTACTTTTCTTGCCTTTGATAACATTTATTTGTTATATATTTATTTTTTGACAACTTTTTTGTATCTGTGGTTAGTAATATGAACCCTTTTCATTTGATGTAACGTTTAGTCGGCTTGTAAAACAGTGTTTATCGGTGTATTTGAAAACTACAAATGGTGGCGGCCACTGTTGATTACTTTAAGTTAGAGAAAGTGAGTTAAAACTAAAAATCTATACAAAATACTGTCAGAAACCCACCGATTATGCCAGCCTATGTCATGGTAACATATATTTGTGGGGTTTCAGACACTGTGTTGTATAGTTTTTAGTTTTCAACTTACTTTCCCAAACTTAACGTATTCAACAGAGTCTGCGACCATTTCTGTTTTTCGAGCCGATTAAACATTTTACATTACATAAAAACACTAAACAATTATCCAGTTAGGTAGAAACGTAACTTACCTTACCTTTGCTTTCATTTATTTGTTTTTGGACAACTTTTTCGAATCTGTGTATAGTAAACCCCCCCCCATCAACCAAATATTAATTACTAACTACGTTCGGCTTCATCCACTGATTGTTGGTCGAGTCCAAACCCTGAATGATTGACAGAAACTCCTGAGGATCCAGATCAAATTTTGCGAGAGTTCCATTTTTTTTTCATTGGGTCCTTCTTTTTCACTTTTTGGAGTGGATTGCTGTACTAAGAATATAAGAAGCATGCATTTTTGCTCTTTTTATTAAATTTTAACATTACACCAAATTGCGCCACTGCAACGCGTGGCAGGGTACAGCTAGTATATATATATATATATATATATGTGTGTGTGTGTGTGTGTGTGTGTGTGTGTGTGTGTGTGTGTGTGTGTGTGTGTGTGTGTGTATATATATGAATTAGATCAATAAAAGTGAAACTGCATAGCTGGTTCCATCATTATATCTTAAGTTGCGTCCGTTTGGGTCTATACGTCACTCCTTTGCATTGTTATATATGCACATTAAACAATACCCCAAGTAAGCTATATGAACTTATAAACTTATTAAGATATCTCTCTCTCTCTCTCTCTCTCTCTCTCTCTCTCTCTCATCAATTTAAGTATCTTGATAAAGTCTTGAAGTAAAGTTAAAAATTTTATTAGTGAATAACACTTCCAGATTATTACGTTCGGATTTCGAATGATGGATTTAATACGTTTCCTATACCTAGCTGCATCGATGATACTTGAAACGACGAAATACCTGTTTGTAATGATTCCAAAAATAATATGCTTATTCTTAATCTGGTTAAAATAAGAATAATGTCTTTTTTATATAATTTCCTTCTTTTTTTTTTTTTTTTCGTAAATGCGGATGTACTGAGTGAGTTGGGAAGTGTGTACGTCTATCACCTTACCGCATGCATACACACACAGACACATTTACACACACAGACGCATATACACACACAGACATGTGTACACGCACGCAAACACACGCACGCACGCACTCAACTGCATGTACACATATAGAGAAGTTTGTGTATACAGCTAATCATTCGTACCATATTCCACGTTGCTCAATTTTTTTTATAGACTTGCAAACGGACACGCACACACACATACAAACGCGCACACATACACATATATACAAAGGCAAACACACACACAAATACATACGCACACAGGCACACACATATAAAAACGCACTCTTAACGCCTTCCACTATCATCTTATAGCAATTATCAATTCACACAATTTGCTTTCTCTTTATCGACGTTCACGAATTTTTGTTACTCGATTGTTCCCCTCCATCATCCCCTCTCTCTCTCTCTCTCTCTCTCTCTCTCTCTCTCTCTCTCTCTCTCTCTCTCTCTCTTTCTGCGTGCGTTTGATTCATGAAGCTTTTTGTAAACTGATGGCGGGGGCTTTCGAGTATTTCTTAGCCTAAAGTATTAGTCAATATTTTCTGAATCCGCTCATGACTTCAGCTCAAATCGAACACAAACGTTTTAATATTTTTTTTTTTACCAGATCGAACACTTTCTGTGAGGTAATACATTCGTATATGAATATAGGGTTGGTTTCGCTCACATCTAAATATCGGTCACGGTGGTCGAATTGTTAAAAAATGTGGATATAAATTACCCTGATCCAGGTTTGCAAGCTAACAACCAAATCGAAAGTATTTTCGAGTTCCAAATACCCTACATACAAAGTTTCAAGTCTTTAAACTAAATATTAAGAGAGGAGTTTGATAGAGACGTTTTGCACACACAGCAACAATGTCATATATATATTTATATATATATATATACATGTATATATATATATATATATATGAAAGGCTTGTCTATCTGTCTCTATATTTTCAAATTATATCTCTCCCAAAACCAACAGTTAAAGGACTTTTTAAGGGGGTAAAATTTTAAAAATCGATATACATTTTGTACATTCATCTTAGTTTATTTTTTTACAGTTTATATACGTGTCACCTTCGTAAAGTAATAACGTCACGAGCTTTGAAAGCCAAAGTTTTGCTTTCGGTTTCGATTCTGGCTGATGACACCCGAATGAATATATATATATATATATATATATATATATATATATATATATATATATATGAATGTCACTTGTCTGTTTAAATGTATGTATGTATGTTTGTATGTCTGCCTAAAACTTTCGGCAGAGGCGAAGGATTTTCACGAGATCGGTATCGTTTTATAGCTCGAACCTTCGAACGACAAATATCGAAAAATTCCTTCACCCTCAAATTTCAAGTGTTCAGATCGAAAATTGGCGGAGGAGTTTGGTAGAGTTCTCAAAGGTCAAATCGTTGAACTTTGATCCCTTAACAGCCAAATTTCTGGCCGAAAACGGATTAAAAAGCAGGTGTATGCTGAGCAAAAAAAAAAAAAAGAAAGAAAAAGAACGGTCAATTTTTTTTTAACTTTGGCCCCTATTATGACCCCTTAACATTTATTGTTTTGGGTTCAAAGCAAGTTATTGAGTTAGTTCCATGTTCAAGGAATCAATATCTAAAATTTCATGTGTTTTGACCCCAAATTGGCGGAGAAGTTTGGTAGAGTTCTCAAAGGTTACATCGTTGAACTTTGACCACTTAATATCCAAATTTCTGGCCGAAAACCAATCACATAGATTTTCCCAAATCTCAGTAGCTGTATATCAAATTCTGAGTCTGTAAACTAAAAATTGGCAGAGTTATTGCGTAGGGAAATGTACACACACACAGACACACAGACGTTCACTTTTATATATATATATATATAGAGAGAGAGAGAAAGAAAGAGAGAGAGAGAAAGAAAGAGAGAGAAAGAAAGAGAGAGAGAGGGGGAGAGTGAGAGAGACCCAAAACCTCTGGCCATGATAGAAAAGAAACTAAAACTTGCTGCTATTGTTTCAAATCATCTTAAATAACAGCTAGGGGAGACTTGATTCCAAATATTTCTCATATGTTATATCTCCCTTCTTAAGTATGATTATGGATATATCCAGTATCAAATAATCTTTATACACTGTGAAACTTACTTTATGTATGAAAAGCAAAGAAATATTTAGAATCAAGTCTCTCCTTGCTCTCATTTCAGATCATTTGAACTATAGCAGCAAGATTTTCTCTCCCCTCCATCACGACTAGAGGTTTTGGGGAAATATAGGATATTTTGTGATTCAGATCCAAAATTAAGAAAACAATTGCCAATGATTGAAACATTTTATGGCTGTAAAAAAAATAGGCTCTGGATGATGAATGATCCATCAACTATGAACATAATTTTTGTTTTTATTTTATTTACTAGCATTTAAGCCGGGCGTTGCCCGCGTGCTTGAAGGTGTATGTTCAGCAAAAAAAAAAGAGTGGTAGTAGGAAGACAGGCTCGAACCCGTACCGCAAAGGAGGAAAAGAACGGGGAAAAACTGACGTCTTTGCTGTTACGACCACCGTCAAACCAGAAGTGACGTAGGTTTAAATTAAGGCTAGACAATCGAAAAGAGAGTATGACTTTCGACAATATCGGCGAAAAACTAACCCCTCCCTATAAAAGTTCCCAGTTGAAGGTGAAGAAATTAATGTTTTTAGACAATTTTTCGATATTTGTTGTCTAAAAGGTCGAGCTTAAAAACGATACTGATCTTGTGAAAATCCGTCGCCTCTGTCGAAAGTTTTAGGCACACATGCAAACATACATACATACATACATTTATATATTGGTAGCTCAAATTTTCATTCATTTTCGACCCAAACCGATTAAAAAGCTTGCCCTATCTCTGAATGCCCTTATTATGACCCCTTAACATTTATAGTTATGCCCAAGGAACCTATATCTAAAATTTCAAGTGTTTAGACCAAAAATTGGCGGAGGAGTTTGGTAGAGTTCTCAAAGGTCAAATCGTTGAACTTTGATCCCTTAACAGCCAAATACCTGACCGAAAACGGATTTTCCCGAATCTCAGTACCCTGTATATCAAATTTCGAGTCTGTAGACTGAAAATTGACAGAGATATTGTGTAGGCAAATGTACACAGACAGACAGACGCACAGACAGACAGAGAGACACTTTCACTTTTATAGATATATAGATTATTTGCCATCTTTTAGCATACCTTATATAAAATTATTTACTCTAGAATGAATTGCTCTACATCAAATTTAAAGTCATAGCTATAGGAAGATCGGTGCGCTAGGTGTATCAGAATTTTTGTAGGAATTTTTCACACCCCTAACATGAAATTGCGAATAAAATATAAAAAAATTCGTAATTTCTCCTTTAAAAGTCGGTTGTTTATTTTCTTTATGGATTATACTTCCAAAATAAACTAACAACGTTGTTTTAAAAGTAATAGAAATATCTTTTTTTTATTTTTTTTTAAATCAGTAATGAAATTAATTGAATTTTACGAGCTCAGTATTTTTCAATTTTTAAAATTTAAAAATCTATCAAAATTTTTCTATTGATTCAATTTTTACGATATTTTCAAGATTAATGTGAAATTTAATGCTCCTTCCAATAAACTGAATATAATATTTTAGACAAACGTTTTTTTAAATTCACGCCCCCCATTTTCAAGTGTCTATTAAAAAGTAAATAATTAATTTATTCGCCAAAGTTTTATATATCACAAATTGAAGATAAAATATCAATAAATAATATAGTAAAATTTAAAACAAAAAAGTAGTGTTTTTTAGAAATTTACCTGTAAAGTCCGAAGTTTAAAACCTTTTTTTAAAAAAAACACGTTGTTTGCTTTGTTTTTTGTTTTTTTTTAATGAAACCGAGGTTCTTGCTCCTTTAATTGAAAAAAAAATTAGGGCTTGGATTACATTTTTTGAGGAGTTATAAGCTTGAAAAGACGGGGTGGAATTATTCAATATTTTTCACGAAATTTCTGACACACCTATCGGTGCACTTCGTAAACGTCAATGTTATGTTAATGCAATTTAAAATCTAAAACTGTTGAGCTTATTATTAGGAATTTCAAATATGTACTCTAAGAAACATGTTGAGTGACACGGGCATATTATTCATATTATTATATTTTATAACTTTTATCGTTTAGAAAATGCAAATGAAAGTGTACTATACTTCCCCCAAGAAAGAAAGAAAAACATTTAAACTTGAAGTTAATGCCCCATTATATTGCTAAAGTCCGTCTTGAAACTAGGATTTTATTAATATATATATATATATATATATATATATATATATATATATATATATATATATATATACTAGCATTTCAGCCCGGCGTTGCCCGGGTGTTTGGATGTGTATGTTGAGCAAGAAAAAAAAGTGGTAGTAGGAAGGCAGGCTCGAACCCGTACCGCGAAGGAGGAAAAGAGTGCGGGAAAAAAACTGATGTCTTTGCTGTTACGACCACCGCCAAACCGGAAGTGACTTATGTTTAAATTAAGATTAGACAATCGAAAGGAAATGATGACTTTCAAAAATATCGGAAAAAGCGAACCCCCTGTAGAAAAGTGCTCAGTTGAAGGGGAAGATATTAATGCTTTTAGCCAATTTTTCGATATTTGTCGATCGAACTTTAAAACAGTGCTGATCTTGGTAAAATCCGTCGCCTCTATTGAAAGTTTAAGGCAGACATGCAAACATACATGCATACATACATTTATATATTGGTAACTAAAATTTCTCGACCCAAACTGATAAAAAAGCTTGCCCTATTTTTGAATACCCTTTATGTAAAATTTCAAATATTTAGATATTTTGAATGAATTAAATTATTTACGAATTCTTTATACGAAAGTGCATTTTTACCTAAATTCGAGTTGGGAATAATTTTCCCTTTTACCAATTTGGTACCCCCAAATGGGGAGCGTCATATATATTATTCTTAAAATATAATTATCCACTAACACGTGTTTCCGTCGTCTACGACTCATCAGAGTGGCTGAATCTAGCGAGATTCAAAATCCAGCAAATGGCTGAATCTTCAGGTCATATATATATATATATATATATATATATATATATATATATATATATAATTATTTCCATAGCCAAACAACGTTGCAGCAAACAGGAGCCATGAGAGCCAACGAACCAGAAGTCCAAGATTCGAGTTTCGCCCTCATTTGGGCTCATCAGTTAGACATATCCGAATCCGGGATTCGAAACCCGAGCTTTTTACAAGCGAGGTAAGAACTCTGTCAACTGAGCAAACGGCCCGAACACAAGAAATTCTATTAACCAACAGACTTCAAGCAAATCGCGGCAGAATCAGTCTGTAAAATGGACCTGCTTCATCTCGACAAAGTACTCGGTCATCCAACCAGCTAATACCCCCAAACCGATGGCTCACAATTAGGAATTTTAACTCGCAAGGACTACGCCATCCAGCAATGCTAACCTAGCCAGCAATTAGTAATAGAATGTGAGAGATAGATAGATAGATAGATAGATAGATAGATAGATCTACAGGTACATACGAACTTTTTTTCTACATTTTCACCCCAAACAAGGCACATTGCCACTTTGATGTAAAGGGCTACTATCGGGGACCTAAATTGCAGGGATACTATATAGGGAGTTTAGCAGCAAGGTGTCTGTTCACATTAGACTTGAACTTCTGCATGTCATTATAGTTGGGGAAGCAGGAAACCGGAAGAGAATTCCAAAGGCTTCAGTTCTGAAGAAGAAGCTATTAGAGTAAAAGAGGTGAAGGACCTCAACGCGCGACGTTTTGCCCGATTTATGCGGGCTATTTCAAGAGGGAAACAATCATATATATATATATATATATATATATATATATATATATATGTGTGTGGGGGGGGGGCATTTACGAATTTGTCTTATATTTTATATACATATACATATATATATATATATGATGGACTTTCCCGTCGATTTCGACGTATGTGCTTCCCGCCACAACAGCTAAGTTGCTCGGAAATCAACACAGATGATTTTTTTATAGTGGTGAAGACTTTGTGTAGAACCAACCACACTTTTTGGTATTACTGATAATTATTGTCAGTGCAGATGATTGCCGTAAAACCGCAGGTTTTTACCTTCGAGATGCAGTCTTAACGAAGTCTTGGGGCGCATCTCTCTCAGTGAATTAATGCGCCCCCAGATTCCAACCTGTGCAAAAAGATAAAGACAACAGAGTACAAAATGAGAACATTTTATTCTGCATTTTCTTATGCGTGACAATTGTTTCATAACTGTTTGGACAATTATAAATATTAGATCACTAAAAATTATTGATTCATATTCTTAACATGTTCTTGTTCTATTACATTCTTAATTCTTAACATGTTCTTGTTCTATTAAATTCTTAATTCTTAACATGTTCTTGTTCTATTACATTCTTAATTCTGTACATGTTCTGGTTCTATTAAAATCATATTCCTAACACGTTCTTGTTCTATTACATTCTTAATTCTTAACATGATCTTGTTCTATTGCATTTTTAATTCTTAACATGTTCTTGTTCTATTACATTCTTAATTCTTAACATCTTCTTGTTCTATTAAATTCATATTCTTAACATGTTCTTGTTCTATTAAATTCTTAATTCTTAATATGTTCTTGTTCTATTACATTCTTAATTCTTAACATGTTCTTGTTCTATTAAATTCTTAATTCTTAACATGTTCTTGTTCTATTACATTCTTAATTCTTAACATCTTCTTGTTCTATTAAATTCTTAATTCTTAACACGTTCTTGTTCTATTACATTCTTAATTCTTAACATCTTCTTGTTCTATTAAATTCATATTCTTAACATGTTCTTGTTCTATTAAATTATTAATTCTTAACATGTTCTTGTTCTATTACATTCTTAATTCTTAAAATGTTCTTGTTCTATTAAATTCTTAATTCTTAACATGTTCTTGTTCTATTACATTCTTAATTCTTAACATGTTCTTGTTCTATTAAATTCATATTCTTAACATGTTCTTGTTCTATTAAATTCTTAATTCTTAACATGTTCTTGTTCTATTACATTCTTAATTCTTAACATGTTCTTGTTCTATTACATTCTTAATTCTTAACATGTTCTTGTTCTATTACATTCTTAATTCTTAACATTTTCTTGTTCTATTACATTCTTAATTCTTAACATCTTGTTCTATTACATTCTAAATTCTTAACATGTTCTTGTTCTATTACATTCTTAATTCTTAACATGTTCTTGTTCTATTAAATTCTTAATTCTTAACATGTTCTTGTTCTATTACATTCTTAATTCTTAACATGTTCTTGTTCTATTACATTCTTAATTCTTAACATTTTCTTGTTCTATTACATTCTTAATTCTTAACATGTTCTTGTTCTATTAAATTCTTAATTCTTAACATGTTCTTGTTCTATTAAATTCTTAATTCTTTACATGTTCTTGTTCTATTACATTCTTAATTCTTAACATGTTCTTGTTCTATTACATTCTTAATTCTTAACATGTTCTTCTTCTATTACATTCTTAATTCTTAACATGTTCTTGTTCTATTACATTCTTAATTCTTAACATTTTCTTGTTCTATTACATTCTTAATTCTTAACATGTTCTTGTTCTATTACATTCCTTATTCTAAACATGTTCTTGTTCTATTAAATTCATATTCTTAACATGTTCTTGTGCTATTAAATTCATATTCTTAACATGTTCTTGTTCTATTAAATAATTATGGAGTGTTAGATTTCAATTGTGAGCGCTTTTTTTTGAGACCATAAAGCGATTTATTCAGTTTCCATACGAATTTTTTATTTTCATTTTAAATCCCTCGAGGGTGAGGGTCAGTATGAATCTCACAGTCAATCGGATCATTTAAATAAGCATTTTTACATCCATTTGATGTATTTTTAAATAGTATTGAGTGACAAGTTGCAATAAAATCTTAATTGTTGTTAAATTTTTCGTCGATGAGAATGTGATAAAATATTCGACCCCAGAAACTTGGGAACAGCCTTTTGCAACAAATCTTGCTTTAAAAGTTTCACTGCCAGAAGCCGTGACCTATTTTGGAAAAACCTAACGAGAAGAAATAATATTCTTATCTTTTAGTTTTGGTAACATTTCATATGTTTTATTTTAAGATAAAGCTTCCAATTCGAATTCCATAGCTTTTTTTCCGTTTGTGATTTATTTTAATTAATCGCCTCAGTATAACTTTCTCGGGTGCTTTTCAACGAGTAACAGTAATTTGTTGCGTAATCTTGTAGTTTTTCAATTTTTAAGAAGTCTGAGTTTTTTTTTTTTTCGATCCCTTATCGTGTATCGACGTGTCAAGTTAATATTTATCTCATTAGTTTTACTGCAATTGTCGTCAGCATTAGTATTTTCGTTGTGATCGACGAAAATACTAGGTAATATTTCCTTACATTTTTCGTCCACTGGTTCGTCATTTTAAGTCGCGTGCAAGCGACTCTATAAGTCACTCTGTTGGTCGGTCAGTCGGTCGGTCGGTCGGACTGTCAGTCGGTCTGTCCGTAACACTTTTGTGCTTGGCCTTTTGGGTTAAGATCAAAGGTCTGTTGTTAATAGATGCTGTTCTTAGCTTTTAAAGCTTTTCTTGGCCTTTTGGCCAAGATCAAAGTGTAGTATCTTTTCCGGCAGATACTGCAAGCAAAGACCATATGTGGGGGAAACCTAACATATAAGACCTTGGTCAATGTAAGGGAAACCCTTCATACCAGAATTAAGAATTTAATAGAAGAAGAACATGTTAAGAATTAAGAATTTAATAGAACAAGAACATTTTAAGAATTAAGAATGTAATAGAACAAGAACATGTTAAGAATATGAATTTAATAGAACAAGAACATGTTAAGAATTAAGAATTTAATAGAACAAGAACATTTTAAGAATTAAGAATGTAATAGAACAAGAACATGTTAAGAATATGAATTTAATAGAACAAGAACATTTTAAGAATTAAGAATGTAATAGAACAAAAACATGTTAAGAATTAAGAATTTAATAGAACAAGAACATTTTAAGAATTAAGAATGTAATAGAACAAGAACATGTTAAGAATTAAGAATTTAATAGAACAAGAACATTTTAAAAATATGAATTTAATAGAAGAAGAACATGTTAAGAATTAAGAATGTAATAGAACAAGAACATGTTAAGAATTAAGAATTTAATAGAACAAGAACATTTTAAGAATTAAGCATGTAATAGAACAAGAACATGTTAAGAATTAAGAATCTAATAGAAGAAGAACGTGTTAAGAATTAAGAATGTAATAGAACAAGAACATGTTAAGAATTAAGAATGTAATAGAACAAGAACATGTTAAGAATTAAGAATTTAATAGAACAAGAACGTGTTAAGAATATGAATTTAATAGAACAAGAACATGTTAAGAATATGAATTTAATAGAACAAGAACATGTTAAGAATTAAGAATTTAATAGAACAAGAACATTTTAAGAATTAAGAATGTAATAGAACAAGAACATGTTAAGAATTAAGAATTTAATAGAACAAGAACATTTTAAGAATTAAGCATGTAATAGAACAAGAACATGTTAAGAATTAAGAATTTAATAGAACAAGAACGTGTTAAGAATATGAATTTAATAGAACAAGAACGTGTTAAGAATTAAGAATTTAATAGAACAAGAACATGTTAAGAATTAAGAATTTAATAGATCAAGAGCATGTTAAGAATTAAGAATTTAATAGAACAAGAACATTTTAAGAATTAAGAATTTAATAGAACAAGAACATGTTTAGAATTAAGAATGTAATAGAACAAGAACATTTTAAGAATTAAGAATGTAATAGAACAAGAACATGTTAAGAATTAAGAATTTAATAGAACAAGAACGTGTTAAGAATTAAGAATTTAATAGAACAAGAACATGTTAAGAATTAAAATTTAATAGAACAAGAACATGTTAAGAATTAAGAATTTAATAGAACAAGAACATGTTAAGAATATGAATTTAATAGAACAAGAACATGTTAAGAATTAATAATCTAATAGAACAAGAACATGTTAAGAATATGAATTTCATAGAACAAGAACGTGTTAAGAATTAAGAATGTAATAGAACAAGAACATGTTAAGAATATGAATTTCATAGAACAAGAACGTGTTAAGAATTAAGAATGTAATAGAACAAGAACATGTTAAGAATATGAATGTCATAGAACAAGAACGTGTTAAGAATTAAGAATGTAATAGAACAAGAACATGTTAAGAATATGAATTTAATAGAACAAGAACGTGTTAAGAATTAAGAATGTAATAGAACAAGAACATGTTAAGAATATGAATTTCATAGAACAAGAACGTGTTAAGAATTAAGAATTTAATAGAACAAGAACATGTTAAGAATATGAATTTCATAGAACAAGAACGTGTTAAGAATTAAGAATGTAATAGAACAAGAACATGTTAAGAATATGAATTTCATAGAACAAGAACGTGTTAAGAATTAAGAATGTAATAGAACAAGAACATGTTAAGAATATGAATTTCATAGAACAAGAACGTGTTAAGAATTAAGAATGTAATAGAACAAGAACATGTTAAGAATATGAATTTCATAGAACAAGAACGTGTTAAGAATTAAGAATGTAATAGAACAAGAACATGTTAAGAATATGAATTTAATAGAACAAGAACATGTTAAGAATTAAGAATTTAATAGAACAAGAAGATGTTAAGAATTAAGAATTTAATAGAACAAGAAGATGTTAAGAATTAAGAATTTAATAGAACAAGAAGATGTTAAGAATTAAGAATTTAATAGAACAAGAACATGTTAAGAATTAAAATTTAATAGAACAAGAACATGTTAAGAATTAAGAATTTAATAGAACAAGAACATGTTAAGAATATGAATTTAATAGAACAAGAACATGTTAAGAATTAATAATTTAATAGAACAAGAACATGTTAAGAATATGAATTTCATAGAACAAGAACGTGTTAAGAATTAAGAATGTAATAGAACAAGAACATGTTAAGAATATGAATTTCATAGAACAAGAACGTGTTAAGAATTAAGAATGTAATAGAACAAGAACATGTTAAGAATATGAATTTAATAGAACAAGAACATGTTAAGAATTAAGAATTTAATAGAACAAGAACATGTTAAGAATTAAGAATTTAATAGAACAAGAAGATGTTAAGAATTAAGAATTTAATAGAACAAGAAGATGTTAAGAATTAAGAATGTAATAGAACAAGAACATGTTAAGAATTAATAAAATAACGAAAATTTTAATGGCTTACCTTGGATAGTTATCATAGTTCCGTGGCATACAGTTTATATGTGAAATAAAACTTAAACAATTAACCAATCACGGTACATTGAAAAAAGTTCTGCTGAAGTTTGGAATGCAAGATTGCAAACCACGAATAACTCCCGTTGAGATTGATACAAATAAAAATACAGAGACCGAAACTAAATTAATAGACGATAAATTAAACGTGAAATTAATTGAAGTCTTATCTATTTGATGACCGCCACTATGCCTGATATATGTTACACTGTAATAAAGCTATCTCAAAACTTATCAAAACCGACATTTAAGAAGTTAATTTATGCAAAACAAATCTTTCGTCATCTAAAAAGAATCAACAAACAATCTTTAGTATTTAAAATGTCCATAAATCCACCAAATTTTGATGGGTTTTGCTATTCCGATTGGTGAAACTCTTAGGATCGAAAAGTATAACGAGATACTGTTCTAGACTGTCAAAGACTAGGCCTATGATCTCCTGGAAAACTAAAAAACAATAATTGTGGCCCTTTTCTACTTGTGAAGTAGAGTTTGTTGCATTTTTGCACTCAGCGCAAGAAGCAATTTTTCTAAACACCCTTCTAAAGTCTATTTTAAAACCAGACCGAAGTAACAACAACAAAATTAAGTATACGGTCTCAGTTATAATTCATACAACAAAAAAAAATACAAAATTACCTTCCTTAACAGCTACGAGGGGCGTGCAATAAGTAATGCCCCTGACCGACTTCCCATAGCAGCAGAGCAACGAAACTTGGCACAGTTATTAGTCTTTCTCTACATAGGAACCACCCAGAGTTATGCATTTCTCCAATCGCTTGATGCAGCTCTGAAGACCGTTTTTGTAGATCACCCCAGGTTGGTCCTCCAACCACAACGTGACTTCAGAAATCAAGGCTGCATCATTTGGGAAACGCTTGCCTTTCAAAAACAACTTCATGGCTGGGAAGAGGTGAGAGTCATTGGGTCAGGAGAGTAGGGAAGATAGGGGAGAATTTCATAACCACACACCCGTGCTTCTGATCTGGCGACATGCGAGTTGTGGACGGGAGCGTTCTCCTGCAGGAGGAGGGTCCTTTGCTGATCTTGCCCTGCCTCTTGATTTTGATAGCTTCCCTTAATTTCCTCAAAAGTGAAGCATAATAGGCTCCTGTAATTGTGGTACCCTTTGCCAGGAAATCTGTCATCACTACTCCGTCCTGGTCCCAGAAGACTGTGAGCATGACCTTGCCAACGGAGGGCTCCACCCTTGCCTTTTTTGGAGGTGGTGAGTCCAAGTGCTTCAACTGCATTGACTGAGATTTGGTCTCTGTATCATAGTGATGGGCCCAGGTTTCATCCTGTGTAATCAGTCTTTTGAAAAACGTTGACTCATCTTCTTGGCACATCTCCAAATTCATCCTCGAGCACTCGACGTGTTCTCGCTTCTGGAATGGTGTGAGCAACCTGGGAATCCATCTGGCAGACACTTTATGCATATGCAAATGGTCATGAATTATAGTTTCCACAGACCCTGTACTAATCTTGACATCTTGGGCTATTTGGTGGATAGTAATGCGCCGATCTTCCAAAATGGCAGCCTCAACTGGCAGAAGGGGGCGACCAGGTCTGGGAGCTGTTTCCACAGACTTCTGGCCATGTTTGAATTCACGATGCCAGCGTTTTACAAGATCATATGATGGGGCATTATCATCATAAGTTTCTTTCATTTCATCAAGTCTCCTGTGGTGTGCGTCCTTTCAAATACAAAAACCGGATCACTGCTCGACATTCAACAGGCTCCATTTCACACCTGACTCAGTTCAAACACCTGTAAAACAGAAACCACAATTAGGTCAAAGCTGTTATTTGCTACATAACCCGTAGAGATATAAATCATTGCACATGCAAACTTTCAGCTAGATCAGATAGCTGAAAATGAATCAGGGACATTACTTATTGCACGCTCTTCGTAACACAATCCAAGCAAATTAATGCATAACAAAAATAGATATAATTTTCCCTTTGATTTAACCATATTAAACAAAAATTTAGAATTACTCCCCCTTAATTAGCAAATCTATAGATAAGTAAAAAAAAAAATAGAATTACCTCCCTTTATCAGTTAAATTTTAAAAATTTAAACACAACAGCCACTTTACAATTGACAGCCGAGAGTGGGTATGTTTCTCGAATGAAGATCAGTTTATACACTCGAAAGGATCTATGGAATAAATACCATCCGCAGTTGATAAAAACAATCAGGTAAATAAAAAGTGTTATTGAATTATTATCTGCTCACAACAACGGTAAATTCCTGCATTGTAAGCCTTCAAAAACACGTTTTATATGTATATATATATATATATATATATATATATATATATATATATATATATATATATATATATATACACTGTGTAAGCAAACTCAAGACTTCAAAAAATGTTTTGATGGCGACAAAAAGTGTATTTCATTTTACGTTACAATTGTTTCCATATCCAGTCGACAATTTCAGACATTATATCGTTTGAAAATTTTCAAAAACCAGCATTTCTTCAGACTTTATGAATAAATAGACTTTTGGCAATAGAGCAGTTTTGAAGAGAAAGAAAAAGAAAGAAAAAAGGAAAAATTCCCTTAACGGAAAAAGCATGTGATAAACATTTATATTTGCGGTAACTACGGAAAAGCCGATTTAAATATTAATATATCACCTAATTTTCGTATCTTCATTTAAGAACAGAGTCATGAGAAGTTTCCATAGAAACCCTTGGCGATTTGGAAAAAAAAATTATATATCCCATTCGTTGAGTTCCTAAATAAGATTTCGCTGTTTCTTTATTTCCCATAATTATTTTTTTTAATTAAAAAAAAAGTGGAAATATGCAGGCAGGTTCGAACCTGTACCGCGAAGAAGGAAAAGAACGTGAAAAAAAAACGTAACGTCTATGCTGTAATCCATCATAACGCATCCATCGCCAAACTAGAAGTGAGAAAAGTTTAGATTAAGGCTAGTCAATCGAAAAGAGGGGATGACTTTCCAAAATATCGGCGAAAAAAGCGACCCCTACTTGTCGAAAAGTTGAGGGTGAAGGAATTACTGTTTTCAGCCAATTTTTCGATATTTGTCGTCCGAATAGTCGCGCTTCGAAACGATACCAATCTTGTGAAAATCTGTCGCTTCTGTCCAAAGTTTTAGGCAAACATAAAAACATACATACATACATTTATACAGACAGGTGAGATTTGTATTATAGATTATATTGGATCCAATATATAACAATGATTAAAAAAGTTTAAAAAATGACTTGTGCACCGCCAGTGAGAATCGAAACCAAAACATTTAGCTTATGATTTACTTTTTCCTCTGCCGCAAATGACTGAACTATGAAGACATTTTTGCTGCAAAGCTAAAAATTAAAATATGAACCAATAGCTACTACGTTATGCATGTATATTCGTAATTCCGGTGTTCAACCTTCACCTGACAAATTTCATTTTTTTTTTAATTTTCACACTTTTGTACAAATTTTTCCGGGCTAAAACCCAAATATAAAGGTTCGCATGCGTTCAAATGATTTGTATATTAAGTTTCATGTCTGTAGACCAAAAATTGTAGGAGGAGTTTGGTAGGCAAACTTTTTTAAACAAAAATGTATACGTATACATTAATATATATGGAAGTGTTTTTACGCGCACAAGTCTTTTTTCTTTACTTTTTTAAATTGGAAAAGAAGCTATAAATATCTCATAATAAGCAATAAATATCTTATAATATGTTTCTATTACAGCTTCTCTTCCAATTTCCGGATTTTACTTATGTCAAAACGCACTTTCTTCTGATGAGTTAAGGGCAAGATACATTCACTAATTAATATAATAATTAAGTGATTGGTTTTGTGCTACGAAACAGATACTGTCAAGAATTGTAAATAGCAACTGAATTAAAAGAATAAATTGTAAGATGGTCAATATCATGAAATTTGGAATGTAGACTTTTGTTATTCATTCACTATAAGTGTGTGTGTGTGTGTCTGTGTGTCTGTGTGTGCGCACGTGTGTGCATGTGAGGTGCTTTATTCTTTAAACTCATGCTTGTTAAAATAAGAAAACCCAGAAAAATAGTAGGCGTTACTTCGCACATTTGGGACTCAGCGAAGCATTTTGCAAATTGAAATACCGAAAACTTACAGTCTTTGACGAGAGGAAGAACCAGAAAGACACACCTGTCATTTTTATAAACGAACCTCAAACATTGTTACAATCAATGAACACGGACAACTTCGTTTATTAGCAGCAAAAGAAATCATCTGGCCAGACTGGAACCTCCTCCACGAGTATTATCAAAGAATTTCAGCTGCGCATATTATATAAGATAGAAGAGAAGCGCTCTCTTTCTCTCATTCATTCTCTCCTTCTCACTTTTTCTTTCCCTATTTATCTATATATACACACACATATACACACACACGTATATATATATATATATATATATATATATTGCGATTTAGAAATAAAAAAATTATGAGATATTCACTTATATTTGCTGTGCGTGTAATTCCACATTAAAAACAGCTAAGGTGTACGATCGTTTTTGAGATCGACAGTCTTTGGTTATTTATTCCAATTTGCCACTTCATTAGTACGTTTCCGATCAGGACCACAATTAGGAGTCATACAAAACATCCGCATTAAACATTATCACATACAAAGTTATTAAGCTATAAGTTTTATATATATATATATATATATATATATATATATATATATATATATATATATATATATATATATAACTACTTCATTTACTCACACAAATTTAATATACGAAAGTATAGATTTATGCGTAAACTTTAAGTATTTACTTCAAAAGTGCTCAATACGTAAGTAGAGCTAGTTAGTAAAAAAAAAACAAAAAAAAGGAGGGAAAGATCCACCTTAAACCCTAACCTAGTTCTAAAACAGATCCTTTGTTCGATAAAATGCATGCCCATTGGCTGATAGGAGGGGGCGCAGTGGATACTAGAAAGCTGATTGGCTAACTAGAAATCCTCAACATATATAAAAACAAGAAGCAACCACAAAATTCGCGCATAAGCCTGACGAATCCTACAGTGGATGAAACGCAGAATATTCAGTGTAGCTTAATCGCCATATATATTTTATAAATTACTATATATATATATATATATATATATATATATATATATATATATATATATATATATATGTATATATATATATAGAGAGAGAGGAGAGAGAGAGGGGGTATTTGCTTTTGCTTTTGCGGTACGTTTTGTAATGAATTAAATTATTTACGAAAGTAGATTTTTACCTGAATGCGAGTTGGGAATAATTTTCCCTTTAAACAATATGGTATCCCCATATGGGGAGCGACATATATATTTTTTCTTTTTAAATATAATTATATTTTTAAAAAAAATAATTATATTCAATAAAAAACAATATATATACACACACACACACACACACACACATATATATATATATATATATATATATATATATATATATATATATATATATAGCAAGTCGGTATCTTAGTTAATATACTTAACCCCTTAAAGACACCCTGATCCCCCCCTGTATTAACCGAGATAGAAATAACTCGTTCATTGCGTAAAAACATAAGCAAGTAGATATTAATGCAAACAAATCTCGAAGGTGTATTACAATAATTATTTACGGCATACGAGTGATTATTAGGGCTGTGACAACAGCACATTCCTTTCCTTGTTTTGACTCTCAAATATATATCCATTGATATCTTATATGATTTTATGTACAGTGATGTGGAGACGCCCACTAATTAACATAGGCGAGTGAGTGAGATATATAAAGGTATCAATCATCAATACCGGGAGAGTTCGGCAACGACCGCCAAATAGGCAAGACGCCTATGGTGCCTCCAGTAAGACATGCAACACGCCACCTGACAAAATATCTCTAAGTGAAGTATATCTGAAGACATGTAAATATGTATATAACTTTACTTCCTAATATATTATTGTATACCTTTACTTTCCGAGTTCTTGTTAATTATTTGTGCAGTCACAATATAGAGTGATGTGGTTCTCGGGTTGATTAATTGTGTCGGATATATACTTGAGAGTCAAAACAAAGAAAAGAATATGCTGTTGTCATCGTCCTAGTGATTATTTTTGCAGTATTGAAGAAAAAATATTTTTTAAAACTCCATGTCGGTCACTCAGGCATTTCACCAATGAAAAATCACATGAGAAGCTATGGATATTGGAGGAGCATGGACAAGGACATAAAAAATACGATTAAGGCAGTGAAGACATATATAAAGTTCAGCTCCTAGCTGAAAATTGACCAACCACGATTTAAGATTCACATTTATTCTACTGGTCCACTGGATGATTTTTCTTACATTATCGTGGTAGATACATTTTCAAAATAGGCGGAAATATTAATATGTAAGCAAGTAAGGAGTAAATAATATCTATTTAATAAATTGTTTGTCCGTTTCTGGGTCGTTTATTGCATTGTATCAGACAATGGCACTCAATTCGCGTCCAGTGAATTTAGAACATTCTGCCAAGCTTTTATAGATGAGCATTATACCGTCTCCAGAGTGCGTTTGATTAGAAACATACGATCCTTGAACAGTTAGCATTAAACACGTACTAGCAATCAAAACTTTGAAGACAGGAAATCCCATAAGCAGGTTTATTGAAAGTAGATACGGTAAAAAAACTGAAAGAAACAAAAAAAAACTTTGTTCAGAATACAAAAAGAAAAAATCCAAAACGAGAAGTTATAAAAGGGCTGAATCGGGGAGTATTATGCGTAAGGAAATCACTGACAACAAGAAATAAGGAGGCCGAGCTCGTGGATAAAGAAAATAAACAAAGTTCGTAGTTAAAATGAAATAATATAAATAACATTAAGGTATTAAAAAGTGTCTTTAAGAAAGGGATAATACAATGTTTCTTACCAGAGATGGCTTAAAACGGCGAAGGATAATAAGAGATAAAAAAACCGAACCATGTGGCTAGAAAGGCAGCTAGAATTAGGGGACAAAACACGGGTTAACCTGCCGGTGTCGGGTCAGGGGAAACTCTATAAGAAAAATGTGTCGAGTGTCGAGTCAGGGGAAACTCTATAAGAAAAATGTCCGGCCAAGGGAGATAACTGTTTAAGGGACAAAACAAAGAGACATAATAAGCATATTAGGATTGCGAGAAACAATGGCCAGGCAGAACGATTCGTGGATAATACTACTTAGGCAAGCGAGGGGTATACCGACCGTAAAGGATGTTTTAAAACATTTGCAGGTATGAAGAATGACTTCAAATAACAATGTTCTATCTTTCATCACGTTGTAGAAGCAATGTTTGCAAGAAATATTCAAACAATGTTTTGTGGATTAACCGATATGAAAACAGTACCGAGAAAAAATGTTACGTAAAGATGCGTCAAAGTTGAAAAAAAGTTTTTCTTTCAGGTGTTCAAAAACAATAAATCTTGCTGGGAAATATGGATAGTGGATAATCGAATTGGAAACATTATTGCATGGTAAAAAGACACAAGTTTAGCCACAACATAAACATGAATCAGTTGAGGGAACTATATTTACATGCTGTCGAGAATAATACTCGATATGACTAACTAATGATTGTCGTGTTCAACACATTTGAGATACCAATCCTAGAAACAGAACAACGAAGATCAAAATAGCACCCACCCATCCAGAGTGAACCTAAGACTTTCTGAAATCAGTTTTTATATATTTTCATCCTACTGAACGAGATTTCCTCGTGTTTCTTACTGAATAAGGTTTGTTTAATTCGATTCATCGATGAACTTTCTTAATGCTTTGTATTTTGTTTCACTTTTAAGCCATAGGAGGCTCAGTTGTCCGGAATACGAAGAAACTACTGTGGCGCGAATTTCGAATGGTTTTTCGTCGAATATGTGACATTTATAACATCTCTATTATATACGGCATAATCACATTGACACCGCGGCTCTTGCTAGATAACTGAAGTTAAGCAAGGATGAGCCTGGCCACTACCAGATGACTGATCATTTTGGAAAGGTTAGGCGCCGTATGTACCGCGTCGAATTGTCGAAATTTCCAGGTTAGTATCTGAGGACGCGTTTTAGTCACTGGGTAAGATGCAAGAAGGAAAGCAAGGAGAAACTACAGTCTTTACTTGTCATCCCAAGGTTACCATGGCTCTACAATTTGAAGAGCCGTGGTTGCCGACGCCATTTTAACAGCAGGGCCGCTGCTGATGATTTGTTAGACTCCGCTTCTTTTTTTTTTCAGTTGAACGCCATTCTGATATACTTTTTTAGATCCTTTGAAATTTATAAACTAATTTTCTGTTGTTCATTTCATCATTTATTTTTTTTGTTTATTTTTTAATTATTTATTATTTTATTTTATTTCTTTTATTTATTTACTCATTTATTTATTTATTTATTTGCTGAAAACTGAAAAACGAAACATTTTTAATGGTTCATTACATTAAATTTCTTTCTGAAAAAAACATTAAGGGTTATTGTTCAATAGTTACAAGAAATGGAAAACAAAATATATTACATCATCTGATATAACATAGTAAATAAGATAAAATAAGTGCTAAAATAGTAATTTCACATACAATATTAACGCTGTACGGGATTGAATCAGAATCAATAACGTTTCCACACTCCCATACTTTTTTATTGTCATCGAAATCAGTTAAATCGTCCATTTCTTAATCAAATCGATTAATTACCCGCTTTATTTAGCCCCCCTCCCACCGTAGTGTACCGAAAGGCAGCTTCACATGCCACTCCACAGTGATTTAGTCCACAATACATTGCAGTCAACATTTCACTGTAGAGAATCCATTGCTGGTTTTATAAAATTATTTGTAAATAATAGCTTCACTTAAAATTTAAAACGAAAAAATTCGTGTATCAAGTTTAAATTGTACTCTAAACGAACACATTCATTTCGAATTCGCCCCTATCATATACAAACATATGCTGTTGATTTTTTATACTTGGCTTTACTGTTTGTACGGTGATAATCGCTTGAGTTTGAATCAAGTATCATGGTTCTATTGTGCTTTAAACAGAAACATTCATTTCGAACGTACCCCTGTCATATCATAGAACATACTGTTAATTTTATATGTCGGGCCTTTCATCTTGTGTGGTAATAAAACTTCTCAAATGCACTTGTGATGTTAGGCTGTGCAAGGTGTTAACTTTGGTCAAAATCGCCTGTTACTTTTTGCATCGGATTATTTCGATTATCGATTATCGATACTTATCGAAGACATTCCGATACATGACCCATCTAAGAACACTGCCAGGCACATAAAGTACTTTCGTGTGAAATTTCATAAAAATCGCTCCAGCCGTTTTCCAGTACATAGAGAATGAACTTGCACACATATTTCGTTTATATATATATAAACGAAGTATGCACTGAAGATTCCCGAAAGGATGAAGCACTAGTGTCTATAGGTATTTAATTATTATAGTAAAAAAAATAATTATGACAGCCCCTTTAAGAAACTCGTTTCTTATCGTTGAGCACTTTCAGTTGAATTAAAGTCGGTCAATTTAAATTATATTTTTGTTTCTTTATATTGCAACATACATAAAAACACAAAGTTCTTTTAACAACCGAATTGGTTAGCTAACTTTCATTTTATTGACTCGTTGCAGTGGCACAATTCTCGGGTCTAGGTCACGTCCCTATCTTGTGTAGATCTAATCTCCTCCGTGACATTCTAGTTCGGGTGTCAGTATGGCTTTGACAAGATTGTACCAGCGGTCTCTCCATTATTAGGCCTTTTTATTTAGTAAATCTCGTATGATTCTCAAACGTCACGCCAACCTATATCTCACAATCCGTCTTTTTGTTTACGTAGGCCTTTCATGTTAAGATGTAGGACACCCACCGAAGTACGCATGCTGAATTGGTGACTACATTCAATACTGATGGCTGACATTGTGGACGCTGATAAGGGTCTTATATGACGACAACACGTTCAGCCAGATTAATGTTGACAGCATCATTAGTCGGACGCAACAAACAAACATCGTCTACGACGCTTCCATTGACTTCCAATGACACTCCCGTGGCCATACCTTTATTTCGTAGGCACTCATGCATCAGTCACCTCTGACGAGATCTGGTTTGCACATACTCTGTATTCTATCCATTGATTAGGGCACTCGCTTGGATATTGATAAAGCAGTTGCCGCTCTAAGCCGCCGTACTTGGAGATATGATCTACAAGTTTCTGCCTCAAATGTCTAGAGATTAATAAGCAGAGAATTTACAATCTGACCTCCACGTTTCAGTCGTAATAAGTCACTCCTCCTCCCCATACTTACAGAACAACAATCTTGAATCCATCACTCAGTAGCCGCAAAAAAACGAGCATTTGATTAATGAAAATGTCGTCGACATATATTGTGGGATACAAATCACCCCTATTTGAGAACTAAGTGGAATCAACCAGTCCTATAAATACCACTCGTTTCAGAGACTAGATGGAGACATTCATACCATGTTTAACCTCATGCTACGAACACGTTCCTCTCATACGACTTTAGTGGCTCTTGTATTCTTTATGATAAATATATATTATATTTACACTACTTGTGTGTGTGTTTTTCGTTTGTGATCCCTAGCACGGGTCTACAACACTAACATAGTTCTCTTGATTTCTTGATCTTCTAAGATTATTGCTACATAAGCAGAACAATATTTATTTCGAAACGCAGTCGAGTTCGGCAAAATCCATTACACTTCATGATTAATTTTGGAAAGGGCAATAACGCCTTGTCAACGTGGATCTATAGGTAGGCATTTCTCAGATTAAAAAGTTACACCTCGGTCGATTTTGTCATCATTCTCTGGGTTTTTGTACGCATCCCTATGCGTTAGACGTATCAACTCCCGATAGTTGAGTACGTCACACGTTCTGTTTATGATATTGTATTGAAGCTATCAAAGGAATTTATTTTCTTTTAGCCGGTCTTTCCTGAGATGTGAGAATCTCCATCTGTTTTTTTCAGCTAAAACTGCATACAATGTAAAAGTGTACTCGTCACCAAATGTTTATAACATAGCAGACTTTTTTCTAACAACTTTCCATATTGATCTGAGAAGCAGTTCTGTTTACCACTGAAACCCTATTATGTAGTATACTTTTCTTTTGTGACATCGTATTCAATGCAACGCCATGTTTATCATTATAACACAGTATAACTTAGTAGACTCCTTTCTGAAAAGATCGTTGTCAATATTGCTCTTTATCTCTCAATGAACTTTTGCCCTTTGACTATTAAAACGCCTCCTGACGACTTCCAGTAATCCCGGTTTTATTTATGAAAAGGCACACCAGTTACCCACGGTCGGTACGCATAAATCCTTTCGCTCCCCCGTGTACTTCTGCACGTTAAACAAACGCGATCTTTTGTATAACGAAAGTCAAGACAATTCGCACCAAAATCTGGTTTGTCCGTCCATCACATGGATGTTGCCTATTTTGGTTCGTTGTTTATTGCACCTATTTACAATGCATCCCCACGGGACAGAGTTAGACATCAGAGTCGTTTTTTAACGTGGAGAAAGAGTACAAAAATAAAAATTGTTTCAGTCGTGAAGGATTGCTCCTCCACCGAAAGAGAACAAGAAATAGAAGTGCAGCATCTGCCGGAACAGATGGTATTTATTTGCTCCCCCACTGAGCAAATTAGGCACAAGGCCGTTTTTAATGTGAGGTAAAAACCAGCTCCCCTAAAAGTAGGCAAAAAGGGGGCACTCTGGTTACCAAAAATAATAATTGTCCCAGTATAGAGGGTTTCCCCTCCATTGACTGGTACAAATTATCTTAAGTGCAGCATCTGCCGGAACAGATGGTATTTATTTGCTCCCCCACTGAGCAAATTAGGCACAAGGCCGTTTTTAATGTGAGGTAAAAACCAGCTCCCCTAAAAGTACGCAAAAAAGGGGGCACTCTGGTTACCAAAAATAATAATTGTCCCAGTATAGAGGGTTTCCCCTCCATTGACTGGTACAAATTATCTTAAGTGCAGCATCTGCCGGAACAGATGGTATTTATTTGCTCCCCCACTGAGCAAATTAGGCACAAGGCCGTTTTTAATGTGAGGTAAAAACCAGCTCCCCTAAAAGTACGCAAAAAAGGGGGCACTCTGGTTACCAAAAATAATAATTGTCCCAGTATAGAGGGTTTCCCCTCCATTGACTGGTACAAATTATCTTAAGTGCAGCATCTGCCGGAACAGATGGTGTTTATTTGCTCCCCCACTGAGCAAATTAGGCACAAGGCCGTTTTTAATGTGAGGTAAAAACCAGCTCCCCTAAAAGTACGCAAAAAAGGGGGCACTCTGGTTACCAAAAATAATAAATGTCCCAGTATAGAGGGTTTCCCCTCCATTGACTGGTACAAACCATCTCAAGTGCAGCATCTGCCGGAACAGATGGTGTTTATTTGCTCCCCCACTGAGCAAATTAGGCACAAGGCCGTTTTTAATGTGAGGTAAAAACCAGCTCCCCTAAAAGTAGGCAAAAAGGGGGCACTCTGGTTACCAAAAATAATAATTGTCCCAGTATAGAGGGTTTCCCCTCCATTGACTGGTACAAATTATCTTAAGTGCAGCATCTGCCGGAACAGATGGTGTTTATTTGCTCCCCCACTGAGCAAATTAGGCACAAGGCCGTTTTTAATGTGAGGTAAAAACCAGCTCCCCTAAAAGGGGTCACTCTGGTTACCAAAAATAATAATTGTCCCAGTATAGAGGGCTTCCCCTCCATTGACTGGTACAAACCATCTCAAGTGCAGCATCTGCCGGAACAGATACTACACTGTGATCTTGGCCAAAAGGTTCGTTGTTTATTGTAGTGCATTCTAGAAAGAAATATGCACTGATTAATCTGTATGGGAATGTTTGCGCTTCATCACTAATCAGTGGATATCAGTTTGCTTCTATCTTGAGATCGTTGTAGGGTGGAGACAGTTATAGGCCAAATAAGTTTTGCTTTTTGTTTTTTCACAGAGGGTGAAGTGAAATTTTAAGCTATATATGGTCTGAAGAAACGAATCACACGTTGGAGAAATAGATTTTAAATGGTTCATCAGATTGCTAAATGTTTCATCCTAATAGTTGAGGATACTGAATAAAGAAACAAAATCATCCGACTTCGTGTCAGATTAACACAATTACAAGCGACAAAAGAAACATTAAAAAGTTGGATTTTAACAGGATAGAAATATGTCACATAGTGTACGACGAAAAAACTGTCTTGAATGTCAAACGATCACAAGGTTAATCGGGCATCGATATCCGTGCTCGATCAGTTCTCATTCAACTTTGACACATACTAACGAAGCGTTAATGAGGTCATTCTCGTTTTAATTTTCTTATCACTTTGTTTTTTTCTGGGTATGGAGCATTCTACCGGATGCGAAACATTCTCCTATTAGTTTAGTTACTCCAACCGAGAGATCTTTTTAAAATTTTAACCGTCCCCTTACATGCAATTGTTTGTATTTCTCTTGCACTTGGTTCACCGAGTATATTCGTCAGACATTTTTTTTAAATTCGTTTTTATTAGCCCTTGACTTGAATTATGGAGATCTTTTTAAGATTCCAGTTTCTTTTTGTGTCATACATAAGTCCTTAGTATTTTGGTTTTTTCTCCCTCTCGGCTCTGTTAAGGGTAGCATCATTTCGGACGCTTACTTGTCCCATATCACTATGCCAGTCTTAATAGCCCCATTTTCTATGTATGTTGCTGTAGGAATTTCGTAGTCATAGTGGATGGTGTATGATTTATTTCCAACTGTTGTTTCTGGTAAACATGCTCCCAGGACTTTTTACTACTTTGGATATTCAAGTTTTTACAGATTTTCCGGTGGAGATATTTACACACCCAGTTGTGTCTCGTATTGTATAATAGCCGTCCCCCAAACAGGACTTTATTACTCGATGTCAGGTGGCTCACACTCTTTACTTCAGAACCTGCATTTATTGATATTGCTGAGACCACTCATCTTTTTTAAAGCAATGGTCATCAAGCCATGATCTTAAGCGGTCATTATCATTCTCATCATCATAGTGAAGAGATCCCTTTTTAAGCCAACCTACAGCCAAACATTCTCCCATTAGTTTAGTTACTGCAATCGAGAGATCTTTTTAAGATTCTAACCGTCCCTTTAAGTGCTATTGTTTGTATTTCTTTTGCACTTGGTTCACCGGGTATATTCGCCAGATAGTTTTAGAAATTCTTTTTCATTAGCCCGGTTGCTCCTCTAATGACTGGCATGATTGATACCTTCTTAAGATTCCAGTTTCTTTTCATGTCGTACATAAGTTCTTGGTATTTTGTTATTTTCTCCCTCTCTTCTCTGTTAAGGCCAGCATCATTAGGGACGCTTCCTTCAACTAGGGTTGCTACTTTCTCATTATTGTCCCATATCACTATGTCAGTTTTATTATCCCCGTTTTCTAGGTACATAGCTGTAGGAATTTCGACTTTGGCTCACACTCTCTACTTCTGTGTGGCAGAACCTGCACTTGTTGATATTGCTAAGACCACTCATACTGAGTGCGATTTATTGTGCGGTAGTGTTTGAATATATGGTTAAGTGGCAGTTTTACTCATTTAGAACTGCTTTAAAGGCTCACAGTTCACTCATTCTTTGACCAAATTTCAAACAATTATTACAGTTTATAGATTACCTTCTCAGCTATATTGTGAAAAAAAAAATCAATTTTTGTTCAGTAAAATAAAAGTTATGCTGAATTTACTGGTGTTCAAAATCGCAAAAATAAGTAAGGAGGTGAGCGACGCTTTTTATGACTGGTTTCTATACCAACCATGTCGCCTTAGCGACTACTGTTGCTACGAATTCGAAAAGAGAAGTAACAAGTGAAACAGAGAAAGGAAACATGAAAGGGAGGTAATTAGGGGGATTTTATTGAAGGCACACGAGTGTCCACATTTTTATTCCATATGTGTTTATGGAGGTAAGAAATAAGACTGAAATTAAACAAAGAAAAAGTGAATTTATTGGAAGCCTGGAAAAATCATGGATTACAACAGAAAAATGCGAGCATGAAAAGTAATATGGTTAAGCTTAAACATGAAACAGTAAAGGACTAGTTGTTAAAACTGGAAAAAAAAGGACAAGATATTCTAGTAAAAAATAAAATAAATTTATAATTTAAAATATTGTAGCATTAAATTTTTTTTAATTTAATTTATAACATTATATAATCAATTTTTAACGCTGCAATATTTTAAGTTATAAATTTATTATTTTTATACTAGAATATCTTGTCCTTTTTTCTAGTTTTAACAACTAGTCCTTTTACTTTTCAGGTTTAGCTTAACCATATTACTTTTCATGCTTTCCCGAACAATCCCGGGCCATATGACTAGTCTCATTACATCGGTAGAAGCGAACAGCTATCGGTCGCCGTCGGCAGTTCCTCACAATGTGGTCCTGGCCATTGCACCTATAACACACGATTTCACCACGCAGCCCGGGCCCCTGGGATGGTCTATCATCACTTGATGCGGGCTGTGCAGCAGCCACTACCAGTTCTCTCATCTCATAAGTATTCTTCATCACGGTGCTGGCCCGGTCTACCAGGTCATTAAGAGACAATGAAGCTATGCTTGAGCTAGCCCGCAGAGGTTGCTTTGATCTAGTTGGGAGCCCTGCCAAAAATTTGCATGCCAAGGCCCGCTCAGGCAGCCCACCAAACAACACCGTCAACTTCGTCAGCTCGGCCAAATAAACGTCGACAGTTTCGCCGGGATGTAAGTTCTTTGCCTCAAATCGCCGGAATGTAAGTTCCTTGCTTCAAATTGCTCCCAAGCAATGGCGGGGTCGATAGCAAACGCCTTGTATAATGCTGCCTTGATCCTTTCATAATCCTGTTTCCCTTAGGACTAAGCTGTTGATATACCGCAAAAGCCATGCCGGACAGACGTAGAGTAACCACGTGTTCAATGCTCTTCACACTAGATAACAGGCAATGCAGTTCCACCTTATCCACCCAGTCAAGTACCCGGGTCGAGCCGTCGAATTCTGTTAAACAACAAAACAAAATAAAATAAATACAATAAGCAAAAGTGCAGCTAGAATTCATCACTGTCAACTTTCTCTCTCAACTTCCAGCATGTTTTCTCCCAACCACTTCTGCCAATAGACATTTTATTAGAAAACTCACCCCATTCTATTTGCATACGTGTGCAGTGGAAGATGAGATATCGTGAGATTTCACGAGACTACACCTTATAAATCCATGCCTGCCATCTTTAATCTCTCTCTCTCTCTCTCTCTCTCTCTCTCTCTCTCTCTCTCTCTCTCTAAGATCCTATGCGAAGGTAAGTTGTATAACCACACAATACACACACACGCGGGCGCTTTCTTCTTTGATATTACATTCAACTCTTCAACATGACCATGTTCTGCGTGATCGTAGTGACGATTTTCAATCCATCGGGCGAAAGCAGCGACGACTACCGATCAAAAGCGGTGGAAGCTGATATATAGGTAGATTGGCCTTCAGATCTACACTATTCGCTAGGGATTGTAAGGTGAAAGAATTTATTTGTGTGGAAATCGCCCCAAACAACGCTTGAATCCACTTTATATAAGGAGTTAAAAATAAAAAAATATATATGATTTCAAGCTCAAAAACAAGCCAATAATAAGTGTTAGCTGGAGAGATTTCGAGTCCGAAAACAGCAATTCTTCTCCCGTTGTCAGAAACGTCGCTTATTGAATGTAAAAACAGAAGCGAGAATGACGAAGCTGTCGCAAGTAAGCCTAAGATCCATTTTCTCTTCTTTATAAAGGATTGCGAGACCGGAAGTTGAATACTATGCAGCATGAATGCTACTTATTCGAAATGAGGTGCGGACCACGAAAGTGAGCTTTTCTTGGATGATAACTAAGTGAAGCAAGTCCAATTGACTTAAAAGTATTCTTAGTGATCAAACCTGGTCAGAGTACAATTACGGAGAATGCAAAAAGCATGTTAAGCATGCGAAGTTCAGATAAAGCTACTAAAACATTGGTTACAAAACTTGTTCTATGCTGATTTTGTTTTGTTTTTTTACATTTTTTTTGTTGATTTTTTTTTTTTGTCGATTCCACTAACTTATTCTATCAAACTTACTGGTACAACGAATACTGCTAACAGATATACGATGCGTTTTATTATGGTTATCGATTTGCATTATAAGACCGGATATATAATAATCTAATATATAAACGTCTATATGCCTGTCTGTTTGTCGGTCTGTCTGTCTGCTGTCTGTCTCCACAAACTCTATATCTCCCCTAAGCTACGAAGTCTATTTTGAACTCTAGCAGCTGTTGAACAATTTAAAATATCATATTTGAGCATATTTTATGCCCGGGCAAAGCCGGGCGCCTTACCCCCCCCCTGCTAGTAACTTACAAAATAGCAATAAACCGAGATCCTTGTTGCCTACAAACATCGATTGTTTTAACTGGTTGGCGGACAAGATGTCCTATTTAGACTCCAACTACAAAATATACTATTATAGCTTGACTATAATTTTGTAGATGTTTTCCTTTGTGCGTACAGTTTCCTTGTGCAAATAACTTAGATTTTCAGGTAAGGAATTATTAAAATAACTTTGCTTTAATGTTCTCTAACGTTCTTTTACCGCCACATTTACCTTAATACCTCCTCCTCCCCATACATATTTTCGACGCCTCCTTGGGGATGCCCTGCACTAAGAGAATCGATGCGGAAACTTCTGCGATACTACGTGTGTAACACCGGGTGTCGCAGAGATAAGCTGATAGACAAACTAGCCCGTTAATTAATTCCACAAATGACATTGTAACACACGTGTTGAAAAAGAAAGCCCTCTTCAGGCTTCGGGTAGATTGGCCTCTCAACGTTATCTTGTAACGTCACAAATGCATGACTAGTTATAACCATCACTTAGTGTGTAACTTCACAAATTGCAGACGTAATTAATCAATTCGTCGGAAATTAGTAAAGAATTTATACGGTTTTAACTTACATAACATCTATGATATTTCAGTAATCTACTCTTACAAATATAGCTAATATATATATATATAAATATATATATATATATATATATATATATATATATATATATGCTGATGCAATTCTCTACCTATATAAGAGCCTGGTACATTCAAGGATGAAGTATTGCTGTCACATCTGGGCAGGAGCTGCTAGAAAGAGCTTATCCTGCATTGAGAGAGTTCAGAATAGACTTCGTAGCGTAATGGGGATGCCCCTTTCTATTTCCTGCAATCTCTTTCTCACAGAGGAGACGTTACGAATCTGTCTCTGTTTTATCGTTATTTTCATGGCAAGTGCTCGGCTAAGCTCCAATCCATGATCTCCCCTCATCAAACATTTACGAGAAACACACGTTTGGCTGTAAACACTATCAATAATTTCCCACACTCTTTATCTGTGCCTAAACCTAAACGTAGATTCCATGAACATAGCTTCTTTCTTAGAACTGCACACTTGTGGAACTCTCTTTCGTTTACCTGTTTTCCAACTGTGTACAATATGGCCGTCTTCAAGTCCAATGTAAACAATTTTTTATGAGCCGTTCCCCTGAAGTAATCTAATTTACCTAAATTACACTTCTAACGATTACTATGATATTGTGCTTTTGACCATTGTACGTTCTTTAATGACTGCATTAGCACGTGCAATTGACACTCATCTAACACATTCCTTTTCGTTATTTTTCTATTTCAGCTTCTCTTTCTAACGTCATAATATTTTCTCTTTCTTTTCTTCCTTTCTTAACAAACAAACCGCTCTTTTCTTTTTAATTCATTTTAACTCCAATGTCTTTCTTTCTAGTCGTTAATCTTTTACTATAATGTTTAACTACATATAATCAATCGTTTCTCCCCGTCTTCCTCTCTTTTGCTTTTTCTTTTTTTTCCTCTCATTTGTCCCCCTCGCCTCTTAATCCAGCACTTCAAATCTTGGTTTTTGTTACTCATTTGTAATTTTT
Organism: Euprymna scolopes; assembly: GCF_053919585.1. Classification (NCBI taxonomy): domain Eukaryota; kingdom Metazoa; phylum Mollusca; class Cephalopoda; order Sepiida; family Sepiolidae; genus Euprymna; species Euprymna scolopes. Next base: position 54,337,832 of record NC_136500.1, read on the forward strand.
TAAGAATCTTTTATTTTGACTTTAATTATCTGGAGAGATCGGCAGGATAATATTATTGTTCTATCGATTGAAACAATTTGTAATGATTTAAGCAGAAATACACCGAGGTTGAAATAAACACACACATACACACACACACACACACATATATATATATATATATATATATATATATATATCAGGGCTCTACATTGCGAGTGAAACAGTCGCATTTGCGAGTGATTTTTCAAAGTGGCGACTAGAAGTAATGCAACGCTTATTTTTTTATTATTTAAGCAATAAAAGTTTAATAAAACAATATACATTTTTTAATGAAGGCTATTTAAAAAAAAACTCTGTAGAAATTAAAATGTTTATACCTTCAAGTATCAACATAAAATTTGCTGTATATTTAAAATTACAATTTATTAAAAAAAATTATTATGCACATACTCGTCACAGAACGAAGATGTCATATTCCAAAAATCACGTGGGTTTGGCAAGTAACTTTTGTATTTGGCTAGTAAATGATAATATTTAGTTGTCAAAGGTCAACTAAAGATAAATTTGTCCATAAGGCCTGTGTACATATATATATATATATATATATATATATATATATATATATATATACTAGCAGTTCAGCCCGGCTTTGCTCGGCCCCTATGTACTGTTCATAATTTTATGTGCATATGTATATATTAAGAAGTGTGCATATGTACTGTAATGCCTTTCTATATAATAAGCTTCCTTAACTACCATAGTAAAAAGTTGGTAGTGACCGCAGAGGTAAATTTTTTGAAGTTTGATCCCAATTTTCACACGTTAACATTTATTGTTTTGGGCTCAAATCAAATTAAAATGTTTGACCCATGTCCATCTAAAATTTCAAGTCTTTAGACCCAAAATTGGCGAAGAAATTCGGTAGAGTTTGCAAAAGTTCAACTCTTTCAACTCTGACTACTTGGGCGCCAAATTGTCGGCAAAAAACTGCTTTAAAAAGCTTGTTGCATGGCATGTCTGAATACCTTTTATGTAAAATTGCAAACTTTGTTTAATAATTTGCTAGAGATCGCAAAGGCCAAATCTTTTGAACTTTGACCCCTTGGCAGCTCAAATTTTCGGCCAAACACAGATTAAAAAGCTTGCCCTATGTCTACACACACTTTATGTAAAATTTCAAATGTTTAGACACAAAAAGTTGGCTGAGTAATTTCGTAGAGATCGCAGAGGTCAATTATTATTAACTTTGACCCCAATCATGACCCTTTAGCATTTATTGTTTTGGGCTCAAATCAGATTATAAAGTTAGATCCATGTCCACGTAACCTATATCTAAAATTCCAAGTGTTTACCTCCAAAATTGACGAAGGAGTTTGGTAGAGTTTTAAAAGGTCAACTCGTTGAACTTTGACCCCTTAACAGCAAAATGCCTGGCGGAAACCCAATTAAAAAGATTTTCTCCAAATCTAAATACACCTTATGTCAAATTTCGAGTCTGTAGACCGAAAATTGACAAAGTTGTGTGGTAGGGAAATGTACACAGACAGACAGACAAACAGACAAACATACACGCAGACATTTTCAGGTATATATATATATATATATATATATACATATATATATATATATACTAGCATGGGTGCCTAGCGTTGCCCGGGTGTTTGGAGGTGTATGCTGAGTAAAACAAAAAAAAAGGTTAACTTTTTAACTTTTACCCCAATTATGACCCCTTAAAATTTATTGTTTTGGGTTCAAATCAAGTTATTAAGTTAGATCCATGTCCAAGGAATCTATATCTAAGATTTCAAGTGTTTAGACCCAAAATTGTCGGAGGAGTTTGGTAGAGTTCTCAAAGGTCAAATCGTTGAACTAACAGCCAAATTTCTGGCCGGAAACCGATCACAAAGATTTCCCCAAATCTCATTACTCTGTATATCAAATTTCGAGTTATTGCGTAGGGAAATGTACACACACAGGCACACAGACACAGACACGTTCACTTTTATAAACGTATTGTTTTAATTGTTTGAGGACAATTTTACTAATTGTAGTTAATTCCTAATGAATAAGTGGTGTGACGTCAAAGGAATAAATGGAGATGCAGAAAGGATTAAGCAACTCGTGTTAATAGAAGAGAGCCTCAATTGGTTGAAGAAATGCGAAAAGGATCGAATCAGATAGCAATTAGCAACGAAGGCTGGTGAATATATAATAACCTGGAAGAGAAATAAAAGCAAACCAAACATAGCGAGTTAATCCAGTTACATGCTATACGTGCGAGAAGGCGGGCCAAATAGCAATAAAATGCCGACTAACCCGTGGGCCCGATTGGAAGAAAACATACACGACACCGCAAGGAGTAATATCGTAAACAGGATAGCAAAATTTAAAAACACTTCACAAGGAAGGGGAAAATTATGAACGGAAAGGAAAGCGAAATACCAGTGAAAATACTGAGACACAGGTGCCGCTCAGTCATTAATTCTGAGAGAAGGCGCCAAGAAGCCGAATAATGGGGCACATATCGATCGAGAGAGTAGAAGGAGGAGTAAAGAATATACCCATGATAAAGGTAGACTTGAGAGTGGGCAGAATTAGAAAGAGAATAGAAGGTAGAATCGTGGATAGACTTTCAATAAAGGATATAGATTTCATCCTAGGAAATGAAGTCAATATTGAACTGACCGACATAGATGAAATTCTGTGTGCAGAAAAAGTGAGAAATATGCACGTGTACAATTTGCGTAGCAGAATATAGACGGGGGACAATGAGAAACAAACATCGTCAAGCAAATTACGTGATAAGAAGAGGACGTCATTAGGCCAATCACGTGATGACAAAATCGCGCCATTTGGGCGTCACGTACTGAATTAATAAAGGCTCAGAAGGACGACGATAGTCTAAGGGAATTCGTTAAGCAAATAAACAGGCCAACTGACAGAATGCGTACACAACAGTATTTACTGGAAGAGGGAATATTAAAAAGAACTTATTATTCTGTGAAGCAGAAAAATGGTAGAAAAGAAAAACGATATCAACTAATTACGCCAAATAAATATCATGAAGAAGTGCTTAGATTAGCTCATGAAATCCCGTTAGCTCGACATCTGGGAATTAACAAGACCCATGAAAAATTGACTCGACATTTCTATTGGCCTGGCGTAAAGGCCAGTGTTAAAAGATTCTGTAATTCATGTTAAACATGTCAGAAGACAGGGAAACCTCAAGCAATTATACCACCAGCGCCGTCAAAGCCAATAAGCATTAGTGTGCGTCGGACCCCTGCCAAAAACGAAATCCGGCTAAAGTATTTGTTGACAGTGATGTGTGCTATCTCCAGATTTCCGGAGGCTTTTCCATTACGCATCATATCTGCTAAGAATGTGGCGAAAGAATTATAAAACTTCTTTACAATGATGGGAATTCCGGAAGTTATCCAGTGCGATAGGGGGGGGGGGACAAACTTCATGTCCCACTTATCCAAAAAGATAACAGAGCTACTGGGAATAAAACAGATCACATCAAGTCCTTACCACCCGCAGTCCCACGGAGCGCTGAAACGATTTCACACCACACTTAAAAGCATGTTACGAGGTCATTGTGCTGAGCGACAGAATGATTGAAACAGAGAACTACCCTTTGTACTGTCTGCAATAAGATTCGGTGCAATATACGGAAATGAGGAACCTCCTCAAAATAACAAGAGAATACTGGGAAAACACTAAGATGCCCGAATCAATAAAACAATATGTCGGAAACCTGCAAGAAAACCTGGAAAGAGCTACAAAGATGGCGGGAACCATCTAATTAAAGCTCAGCGAAAAATGCGTCCTCCGTACAACCACAAGGCCAAGAATAGAAACTTCACTGTGGGAGACAGTTATGGTCCTTCTACCATCAACGAAATCTACATGTGATACAAAATTCAGTGATCCCAATATAGTGTCTAAGAAAGTCGATGACCTGAAATATAGAATAAGTATTCCAGGAAGAAGAAATAAAATACAAACGCGCCATATAAACAGACTAAAAAAAATATGTGGAACGGGAGCAGAATTCGCATTTAGCTGTGGTTCAGGTAAATATAATTGAAGATAAAGGAACACTATTAGACAATAGTGTAAAAATAAAGGAGAGACCAATGAAGTTAATTAACTCCATGATATTGGAGAATATGAGTGAATAATTTAACCATTTGTCGGAAGAGACAGGATATGATCAATATTATGAAGAAATTTCCAGGAATGTTCTCGAATGTTCCAAGACGAACTAACATTATCGAACATGATGTTGAACTAACAAGTGAACAGCCTGTCAGACAATACACATGCCTGGTAAATTTTAGGAAAAAGTTACTGATACGGAACGAAAGTGAATATATATTGAAGAATATGATTGAACTAAGCCACAGCGAATGGGCATCATTGAGTGCTGGTGGACAAGCCAGATGGCTCGGTCAGATTCTCTACAGACTACCTGAAATTGGATGAAATTACTAAGACTGATTCATATCCTCTACTTAGGATAAAAGATTGAATCGACAAGATAGCGGACGCTCGATACATCACCAAATGTGATTTATTATAAGGATATTGGTCAATACCACTAACTGAGCAAGCGAAGCTTGAATCCGCGTTTGTAGAGCCTGGGGGGAAATACGATTACAATGTTATGCCATTTGAAATGAGGAATTCCCAAGCAATCTTCGCCCGATTGACGAATAGGTGTTTGGCTGGAATTCCAAACGTGGGCGTTTACATCGATGATATTGTCATCTACAATGAGAATTGGAGTGAATATTTGGAAAATATCAAGCGAATCTTTAAAAGTTTAAACTGAAAACCCTGAAAAAGAGTAATTTCGGAAAGGCAGGGGTCAAATATCTAGTTCACGATTACGAATGTGTAAACTCGAGTGAAATTAAAATAAAGAATATTAAAGAATACCCCAAGTCGGTGAATGTAAAACAAGTCAGGCGATTTCTGGGTATGGCAGACTATTTTCGAAAATTGTGGCAGAAGTTTTCCAACATCGCGGTGCCCCTGACAAACCTAAAAAAAAAAAAAAAAAAAAAAAAAGATTCTTATGGACATCGGAATGTCAGAAGTCATTTGAACAAATTAAGCAATTGCTAAGCAATGAACCAATGTTGTTAGCAATAGACTTTAATAAGCCAGTCACTCTACACGCCGACGCCAGGGAAAATGGGTTGGTGCTGTGTTCTGTTTTAGACGGATTGTAACAGAAACTTAAGACCAATCAGTTATTTCTCAAAAAGCTAAATAAACATCAAAAGCGATACTCGGTTACTCTGGCGATTATGTTGGCCGTGGAAAGTTTCGAAATATATATTACATATTGGAAGGCTCCCACGGATATATATAGCAATCATAACCCATCAGTATTTTTTAATAGAATGTTAAATAAATATCGCCGGCTGCAAAATTGGTTTCTTATTCTGCAAAAATATCCCTCAAAAATTAAACATATAAAGAAAAAAGAAACTCTTGTGGTAGATACGCTTTCTTGATGTCAGATGACACATATGCAAGAATAGAAAAATCTCACTTAAGCAACATAGCAATCATTCGATAGTTAAAGTGATAAAATACAATCCAGGGTCTGGATTAAAAAAAAAAAAAAAAAAAAAAAAAAAACAGAAATAGTGAAATAATTTTTTCTCTCACTGAAAAATGTCAGGATGTGACGATCCAAAATCGTTATCACCCGAAATAGGTAACAGCGGAGCATTCTAATGAAGAAAGGCCAACGGCCAATCAGGTTGGATTAAAAAACCTAAGTAACTCTAGCGCCAAAGATGAAAACAACCATTATTTATGGCATTAATGAATCAATCAGGCAGTCGCTATAAAGATCCCGTCCAGTCCACACCTGTTGAATAATTTTGGGACTCCGTTATCAACAAGCAAGTGGCAACGTAGAAAAAAGAAGAGAAATTACGTAATTTCTCGGATGAATCGGCTTTAATGTACTTGCACATGTACATTACATGAACCATCTTGAAAAAGTATGTCAACTGCTTCATTTTTTTCTATTGCGTAACTTTGGAATTTAAATTGTCGTCGACTCGTATATATTATGAGTTTTAGAGAGAAAACAAATGAAAGATTATGTTAACGTTTTTTCTTCTTTTTTTTTCATCAAAGGTGTCGTCTTTGCTTTCTCTAGGTAGACATTGTCATGCGAACTTTGTTTAAATGCACTGATAATTGACGTAAACCTCACCCGAAGCTTATAGGTAACATTTCTAAGTTAAAATCGTGGTAACTTACATGTTATTCAAATTTTGACGGCGAGGGAGGGCGAAATCTTGTCTAGCTCTTGTTGATGACTCTCTCAACATATGGATTATTTCTGATTTCCTGGAATATTTAGAAATAGGAACCTAAGGGAAGATGTAACAAGTAAAATTCGTGTATTATTTATTTGGCTTTGATAAAAGTAAATAATGGAATACGATTCGATTTATGCTGAAACAGAATTTTTTCTTACTACAAACGTAGTGGCCCGACATTGCTCGGGATTGAATGATCAACGAATGTTTCACCCTCACATAATTTTATTTTCATCAAAATTGGTGAAATCTTCAATTTTAAAAAAATCAAATCGATTAATTGTCTGCTTCAGTTAGGGACCCATAACGGTGCACCGAGAAGATCATATGCCTTTCGATATGACTTATTGCACAATACATTTTAATCTACATTGCACTGGAGAGAACCTACTGTTGATTTTATTAAATTGTTTTTATAAATAATGGCCTGAATTAAAGTTATAAATGCAAAAAGTTTAGTATCATACTCCAATTGTGCTCTAAATAAAAACATTTATTTTGACGCGTCCCTGTCATATCAAAGAATCTACTGTTGATTTTATATGTTGCGCTTTTCGGCTTGTGTGGCAATAAAACTTCTCACATGCATTTGTGATGTTAGGCTGTGTAGGGTCCAAATCGCTTGTTTCTTCTTTCATCAGATTATTTCAATTATCGATACTTATCGAAGACATTCCAATACAAAACCTATCTAAGAACACTGTCAGGCACATGAAATACCTTCGTCTGAAATTTCATAAAAATCAATCCAGCCGTTGTCGTGTCTTTAGGGAAAGAACTCACAGACTTACGAAGATAAAGTTCGGTTTATATAATATTAGCGAAAAATCAAAAAGCAAAAACAAGAATTCTGTATATAAAATTATACATGTTTGAAGCAGGAGACAATGAAATACTATGAAAACTGAATTATGAATTTAGGGAATAAACAAGCAGTAATTAAACAAACAAATTTGAATCGCACAATAAATAATTTTAAAAATAAAAACGGTTTAAATTCAAAGAAATAATTCAAATAAAAATTTATTCGTGCAAAAATATATCTTTTCAGATCAAACTGTTAAATAATTTAGTTAAATATGGTTTTCCAAATAGTAAAAACTGATCAATTAATGCTGTTTTGGTTCTTATTTAGTATTCGACTCAATAAATAAAACAAAAATTCAGAAAATACAGACAAAGATTGTAGATGTACCTACCCGTCGCAGACCGATGTCATATTCCAAAAATCACGTAAATTGATCAAGTTTTTTTTTTAGAAAACACAATTAGACTACCGCGATTTTGTTTGTATGCAAAATAATAAAAACTTTTTTGGTTTTGCTAAGTAGTATTTTTATTTTCTTGCTCAAAAATTATTTGATCAATTTATGTGATTTTTTTAAATGACATCTAATAGTTTTTCTTATTTTTGCTTTATTTTAATTAAGTCCAATTCCAAATAAAAACCGAATTTTGTAAGTTTCATAAAACTTGTTGATGCAAAAAAAAATTAAACTATTTTGGTAATAAACATATAAACAGTTTTAGTTTGCACGTTTTTTTATTAAAATATGTTTGTTTGATTTATATTTTTGACTGAGGATGAAAATTACTTTTTAAGAATATTATCATACAAAAACCTCTCACATAAATAATAAACTTGAAACATTCTTTTTTATTCAAAAATAGTTTTAATGGAATTTATTAAATTTAAAATAAAGGAATAAACAGTTTAAAACACTATCGACACTAAACGTTTACGTTCATTGACTACCGATATCGTAAAGTAGTGATATCTCTAAAATATATGAATAATACTGTGAAAAGTTGCATTTGTTATTACGAGAATAGACTGAGAAAATCTCCTGTGAAAATGATTTATTAAACAGGTTAAAAACCTAAAAATATAGTGTTCAATTTTTTTACCAAAAGTGAACGTTCGTTTTTTAGCTTCTTATAAGAAAATATACAGTTAAAAGATAAATAATTCTAAATATATGCTGTATTATGAATACAAGGATTGCAAAAAAAAAATCATATTAAATATTTTTTTTGAAAACATTTTAAACTTAAAATTAAACTCATGTGTAAATACACTTTTATTAGATATAAAATTTCACGGTATTTTCCCGGCAAAAAAGCACGTATCAAAATGCATTTTTTTTTCTTCTGGAAAAATTAAATACAGTCACTTTGGGACCAGTTTCATGAACACTCGGTAACTTCTTTCGAAATTGAAACAGAAGTCTGTGACCGTAAGACTACATCTATAACGTTGACAGGCCACGTGATTTTCAGCGGAGAGGCTGACTATTACGAAAGCCACGGGCTGGTACGTTCTTTACATCCGGCTTGTCTAACGTTAGGGTTCCTTGTACACTGTTTTACGTCTGATACAGTTTTTGGTAGGGGTCGCTTTTGTTGAGACGTTCTCAATAATACAAGGTGGGCCAAAATAAGGGTCCTATCTTTAAATTTGAATAACTTATACAAAATAAAAGTTAAACTCACCAAACTTTATGTGTGTGTAGACTGACCCTTCCGAGATTTTTTGGAAATAAACAAAACAAATTTTAGCCGAAAAACACTTCTTAAAACTTACATGAATTTATGAAATTTTAAAAATAGGACCCTTATTTTGGCCCACCCTGTATATATGTTTGTATATGATACCCATTCTCTCTCTCTCTCTCTCTCTCTCTATATATATATATATATATATATATATATATATTTATATATATATATATTTATATATATATATATTTATATATATATATATATATTTATATATATATATATATTTATATATATATATATATTTATATATATTTATATATATATATATATTTATATATATATATATATATTTATATATATATATATATTTATATATATATATATATTTATATATTTATATATATATATATTTATATATATATATATTTATATATATATATATTTATATATATATATATATTTATATATATATATATTTATTTATTTATATATATATATATATTTATATATATATATATTTATTTATATATATATATATATATTTATATATATATATGTATATATATGTATATATATATATTTATATATATATGTATATATATATGTATATATATATATTTATATATATATGTATATATATATGTATATATATATATTTATATATATATGTATATATATATGTATATATATATATTTATATATATATATATTTATATATATATGTATATATATACATACATATATATATATATATATATATACGACAGCCCCTTTAAGAAACTCGTTTCTTATCGTTGAGTACTTTCAGTTGAATTAAGTCGGTCAATTTAGCTCTTATGCATAGATCATCGTATAACGATTAGATCACTTTGATTGGCGTAAAGAACATTTAAAATTAAAATGTTTAAATTCAACGTTATTTTACGCGGTTAATGGTAGCCGAATGGATACGGTCTTTGCTAATCGAGCCAGAGATGGCTCGTGTTGCCGGATTCGAATCTGTCGACTGGTGTTAATCGTGACATCCTGCAGTGAAGATTCCCGAAAGGAAAGAATGAAACACTAGTGTCTGTAGGTATTTAATTATTATAATAAAAAAATAATTATATATATAGTTTATTATTCATTAAATTAATTATTTTATTATTCATTAAATGGAAGAAATTTGAAAAAAACATCTTATATTTTCAGCTTTCTGTTTTTAATCAATCACTGAATTCGGCTCTCTTTTGTTTTTGTTTTTATGACTGTCTCCAGGTGATTTGAACATTCTTTTTGCAAATTTTTCAAGTGCCAGTTCATTAATTGGAAAGTAATGCTTGAAAAGATTTTTTTTAATTCGTTGCTCAATTATATTTCCTGTCGAGCCCTCTACATTCTTAGATCAGGCAGCAATGGAAGTCTATGTCACATAAAAAAGTTGAGCTTTGAAAAAGTCACATTATTGAAGTTTGGTTCTATTTAAACATTCTTACGTATGAAAATCATCTTAGACCAAACAATAAAATCTACGATTTGATAATGACACATTCCGCTAGTTATTTACAATCAAAGCTGATGTTCTTGTAGTTGACTGTCATCCCAATACAAAACATATGACCTTCTAAATAAAATTGTTCGTGAAAATAATATTTGTCTCAAAAATATATTTCGCAATATTTTATGTTTTGATCTCTATTTCTTTCAATCAATTATTCCATACTTAGTTTAACTTTATTAACCAAGTAAGTTCTCGATCGTCTCCTTTGAAATCCTTTCCCGATATTATTTCCAGCATATTAGCTGGCAATCTCATAATTCGTGATTCTATATTGTAATTAAAAGAGATAAAATAAGTGGTTATACAGGCCTTTCACCAGTATTCTCTTTACTATTGTTCCCTGCGAATGGGATGAATTGTATTTCGTACTAACTTTTAAACAAGGCCATTCTTTCGTTTACCTCTGCGTCGTTCTTGTTCACATAAGTTGGCGCGAGACTTAGTACAACTTTGAGATAACACATTCTTCCACCGCGCTAAAATTCCCGTGGAAAATATGTATTTATAATGAAAACATCTAAAAAGTTTTTTACGAAAATCACTCCAGACAAGGCATGAAACATTTTATGTAAAAAGCTAACACGAAAGAGAACTGAAAAACAGGGCATGTTTATTGGCCTCGGTCTTAAAAGGAATAAGGTCATACTTTTAAGTTAGAAAACGAAATAATGATGCATCAGTTTTAATTATTTTGTGTTCTTTGTAATATAGTGTAACGTTCATGTCTATTAAATGTGCGTAACGTGTGTATATTTTTTAAAGCGTCTCTATTGATCGTCTAGAAATGTTCATTACGTTTATCTACAAGTCGTTGTGGGTTTATATAAGTGTTCACGTATGCGAGTGTCATCTTTAGTGTTTGTGATCATCGAGCTTCTCTATTGTTCTCGAGTTGATGCGTGTATGACATGTGTTTAACACGACATATAACAAACACGGACAATACAAAAGGACAGAACGCAGTTCTGTGGGCTTTTACATCTGGCCAACAGGGAAAAATACTTTGTCCATTTTTTTTCTGACCAGAAGTCAAGGATGCATTTTTATTAACTTTTATTCCCAGAATGTTTCCCCACTTGAAAAGTTGCACGCTTGTCCTAAGTTCTACATTCTATTGACATTGGCTCGACAAGTTCTTTCGCGGTTTAGACACGGCCACTTGCCATGAAAATAAGGATAGGACAGAAACAAGCTCGCAACGTCTCTTCTGTGGGAAAAAAGTTGCAGAGACGAGAAAAGGGCATCACTTACTCGGTTATGAAGTCGATTTTGAACTCTATCGAGGATGGAATACTACTGCCATATCTGAGTAGGAGCTGCTAAAAACAGCCTATCCTGCTTTGACAGAGTACAAAATAGACTTCGTGGCTTAGTGGGGGATGCCCTTTTCTGTACCCTGCAACCTCTCTCCCACAGAAGAGATGTTGCGAGCCTATCCTTGTTTTATCGTTATTTCCATGGCAGGTGCTCGTCTGAACTCCAATCTCTGGTCCCCCCTCGCCAATCTTTCACGAAAAACACCCGTCTAGCTAAATCCACTGTGAAAAATTTCCCCCACTCTTTATCTGTGCCTAAATAAAAACGTGGATTCCATGAACAAAGCTTCTTTCTTAGAACTGCACGCCTGTGGAACTCTGTTCCGTCTGCCTGCTTCCCACCTAACTACAACTTGGATGTGTTCAAGTCCAACGTTAACAAATTCCTAATGAACCGCCCCCTTAAGTAAACACTTCATCAAATCTCCATACTAAAGTAATGTACTTGCAATAACCCTTATCCCTGAGTGGCTTCCGGGCCTTGATAAGTGGTGACCACTGTGTAAAAAAAAAAGGATTTGTAATCTGAGCAGATGTGGCAATAGTAGTTCATCCAATAGCGTATTTGACTCCTATAAAGATGCGATGTTATAGCGAATCAGCTTAGCAAATTTGTTTCAACGTCTTAAAACTTCGTGGTTCCGATTTTGAATGGTCGTTTCTTTTCCTGGTCTAAAATTCATTTTACTTACTGTCCTAAGTATTAAAAATACCGAAATTTGCGAAGTGATAGTAATATATATACAATGTCTCGCAAGCGTTTACAATACACATTTGAAACTGTCAGTTTTTGTATTTCTAGCTTCCAAATGGTAATGAAACTTTTTATAAACATGGAAAGTGTATTGAGACTAAGATAGGAACAGTGAGAAAAGTAAAAAATAACAATTTAACACAACGTGAAAGAAAACTCAGTATTTAGCAACGCAAAAGTTTTACAACAAATTTACAAAATGATATCTAGTATTTTGTAGCATAACCATTATTGTTGATTACAGCATGCAGACGTTTTGAGTAATCTCCTACGAAATTCTTACATGTATCTAGTGTTATTTTATTTCATCTTCCACACAAATTCTCCAGTTCTCTTCTATGGACCCGAAATTTCAATTCTCCCCATAAATTCTCTATAGAGTTGAGATCGGGAGATTGACTAGGCCACTTTAAAACATTCACTTCATTTGAATTAAACCAATTTTGTGGGAGTTTTCCTTGCTGATCCAGAGAGGCCTTTAATGTGAAGGGTTCTACCGATTGTGTCCTTGCTAACTTAAACTTCACTGTTTTGTAAGCCCTTCTACAGCTCCTCAATAGAAATTCTAGACGAATTCATAACCTTTCAGCTCGTTTGGTTATTTTTCGAGGACAGCCTTATCTGGCTAAACGAAGGGTTGATTTGTGAGACTTCCAGTGCCGAATTATTGTTCCAACAGAATTCAATGAAACCATCAACTGTTTGTATAGTGTTCTATATCCCAGTCCACTTTGATGGAGACTTACAATTCGTTTTCTAAGCTCTTGACCAATCTGTTTTGCCTTTTCCATGTCCTGGTTGCTTACAATGCGACCATTAACTAAAGAATCACGCAGTACTTTTACTAATTGGTAACTTCGATGTCTATTTGTTGTGGGGCTCAGTTGGGTCCACAAGAACATCACGGGAAAACACGTAGTAGGTGGTTTACAGGTGTATTAAGGAAAGGTACAAGCATATAGAGAAATATAAATAGAATAGTAGTATTTGCAGGTATCAGTAAGATCTCGCTCTCCGAGGTACAATATCCGTTGAGATCTCGCTCCGCCGTACCAGCCTTAGGAGCAGATTATATAGGATCTGGACGAGTCCATTATGAGGTAAGATCCGGTCTCACAACACTGTTGCATATTCCTGAACATTCTAGAAGCTTCTAAACATTTTACCATCATAATCTGTCATAAAATTATTGAGAAATCTAATGAATTTGATATGTTGTAAACTTTCGCGTTGCTAATTATTGAGTTTTCTTTTCGCGTTGTGTTAAATTGTTATTTTTTATTTTTCCCATTGTTCCTATCTTAGTTTCATTACATTTTCTATGTTTAGAAAAAGTTTCATTACCATTTGGAAGATAGAAATAAAAAAACGACAGTTTCCATTGTGTATTGTAAACTTTTGCGGAGCACTGTGTATATATATATATATATATATATATATATATATATATATATATATATATATATAAAGGAGATTAGAACAATAGTCTAAAGAGCTAAGTGTATTTTAATGTAACAGTGAAATTACTAGTTTAATTAAAATACAGGAAATAGAAAGTGCTCGTTGTAATTTAGATATATAATAAGCTCGATAGTTAAATGTCCTAGAGCTAATTCAATATTAAGTAATGTGATTTATAATTTAAAAATTAAAAAAAAAAAAAAAATTTTAATTTTTAAATTATAAATCACATTACTTAATATATATATATATATATATATATATATATATATATTATATCACTTCGCAAATTTCGGTACTAGCACATATATATAACCATAGCATATATATGTCCCCAAAACCTCTGGCATTGATTCATCGGATAGTAAAACTTGCTTCTGTGGTTTCAGATCATATGAAATAACAGCAAGGGGAGACTTGATTCCAAATATCTTATGTTATACGCCCCTCTTTTGGAAATAAGATACGATTATGAATGTCTCCAGTATCAGATACTCCTTATACACAGTGAAATTTAATTTACGTATGACAACCAAAGGGAGGAGATATAACATATGAGAAATATTTGGAATCAAATATCTCTTGGCTGTTATTTCAGATCATTTGAAACTATAGCAGCAAGTTTTAGTTGTCACTCCATCAAGGCCAGGTATTTTAGGGAAATGTCAGATATTTTGGGATACATATGCAAAACTAAGAAAACAAATGACTGATTGTAACATTTTATGGCTGGAAAAAAAGTGTCAATGATAGGCTCTGGGTGATGGATGACCCCTTTAATAGCCCACTACACAATTCAAATCATTATCTTTTCAACGAGCCTTTATTTGCTAAATTCTGATCAATAGTCGCTGGGATTTAGAACTTACAATTCCAAAAATTATAGTATATATACTTTTACATTGATGGGTCAAAGGTCTTGTGTACAATTACTACACGATTCTACCAGCGTGGTATTGATTTTTTTTTTACTGGTAGAATCGTGTAGTAATTGTACTCCAGACCTTAGACCCATCAATGTAAAAGTAATAGTGCCATTACTAATAAAGTATAAATGGTAATTAATAATAACTGAAGAGAGTGCTCA
>NC_136500.1:54355329-54427829 GCF_053919585.1 Euprymna scolopes
GTCCTTTTTTTTTAACTTTTTAAATCATATATTCGGTCCACTATAATATAATAAGTTCGAAATCTGAATTAATCAAAATATATTTAAGCGCATTTTACAACCGAGCTATGCCGGGCGGTCTGCTACTATATATATATATATATATATATATATATAGGAGAGCAAATAGTTAATAAAACATGTTAAATAACACTTTTAAAAAGAGTTAAAAACATATTTAATTTAAAAAGGAAACACTAAATGAGTGGATAGTCCTTAGTCCGCGGAGTTTCGAAGAAATACTTTCCTTCTCATCAGAGGGTAGGATTTAGGAAAATGCGGGATCGCTTTGCCCGATCGTAAAATACGCTTACAATACAATATTTTCATTCGCACAGATTTCAGATTTTGCAAAAGTATTTGATGAAATTAGTGTTTCTTTTTCAAATTAAATATGTTTTAAACTCTTTTTCAAAGTGTTTTTACATGTTTTATTAACTATTTGCTCTTATTATATCACCTATTTGGTTTTATCGAGTTTTTACATCTTGTTCAGATTAATTTATAAATATTAAATCTTTAATATTTATAATATAATTTAGTTTTCCATCTTGGATCATTTTGGTAAATTTAATTGCAATTTTTATTATATATATATATATAAAATGAGAGGGAAAGTATTTCTTCGGAACTCCGCGGACTAAGGACTATCCACTTATTTAGTGTTTCCTTTTTAAATTAAATGTTTTTAACTCTTTTTAAAAGTGTTATTTAACATGTTTATTAACTATTTGCTCTCCTATATATATATATATATATATATATATATATATATATATATATATATATATATATATATATACAGTAGCAGACCGCCCGGCATAGCTCGGTTGTAAAATACGCTTAAATATATTTTGATTAATTCAGATTTCGCACTTATCATATCATAGTGGACCGAATATATGATTTAAAAAGTTAAAAAAGCACACCTACGCCACCACCAAGAATCGAAATTGCGATTTACTTTTTCCTTTGATGTTAATGACGCTGCTATGAACACATATTTACTACTAAAACTTATATATATATATATATATATATATATATAT
This sequence comes from Euprymna scolopes, assembly GCF_053919585.1. NCBI lineage: Eukaryota > Metazoa > Mollusca > Cephalopoda > Sepiida > Sepiolidae > Euprymna > Euprymna scolopes. The sequence goes on from NC_136500.1 coordinate 54,356,418, forward strand.
ATATATATATATATATATATATATAACTTTAAACATGAACCGATAGGAGATATTAACCTAAATAACCAATAAATATTAACTACCCATGCGGGTAGTTAATATTTACAGAAATACCTGGATTAGGACCCAGGCGCGGGACGAACCCCCTCGGGGCTGATGGACCCCTAGGTCTTCCCAGGTCATCCGTCTAGAAGAAGGAAAACTCTGAAGCTAAACCTAGGGGAGAGAGGCCTCTTCAGTCCTGGACGACAACCTTCCTAGAGCTGGTGACTCAAACAAATCACCGGTTGGCAAACCTAAACTGCTGAAGTAGGAGATAGACTCTGTCTATCGCCCGGCTTTCATACTCATTCTTTGCCTATTGGCCAGGCGTAGATGTACTATTACAGGGACTCGTCTGAATCACCCAGTGGTTGACCTTGTTTCCTGACTAGGGCAATGAACGCCGCTTTTCCCCGCCCCCGCCACATCCCATCCCCCTAAACTGGACACAGTGGGGTGCTTTAGTGCCATATATGTCGGTGCAGTTGGACCGGGCTGGCTTTGCCTAATGGATTGAGGGTACCGGATTGACAGTTCCTGGCTGCTGTTTCCGACTGATAGTACAGGAGCCCTAACTCTTTGGTAGGGCTTAGAGCGGCTGCTCCATCAACAGTTGTAAAATATCGGGATGTTTGTAGTGCCATGTCGCGCATGGAAAGGGACCCTGCACTCATCCCCGGTGGGCTTTCCTGAGGCCACAATCCTGTGGGTGAGGACAGCTGATGGTCTACTTGTATTGCATGTCTGGTATTCTGCACAACTACTTGTCCAGAACCCCCTTACTCACTCACCCTAACTGAAACTTTTAAATAAAATGATATGAAATGACAGCTCAAGCAAAAGTTACGTTTAAACCAGGACCAAACTAATAGAAAACCAACCTGCCTCCTCTCTTGAGGCTTGCATTTACTAATATCCGTGGGCTTAGAACTAACTTAGATGATATCTTATCATTAAGTGAAACTAACCTTCACTCCTCCATTCCCTCTAACCACTTTAACATGCCTGGTTATCTCCCACTCTACCGTAAGGACTCGGACAGACATATGCATGGGCTTGGAGTCTATATTCGTAACACCCTCCCCCTGACTAGAGAAATAAAACTAGAATCAGAGGACCAGGCCTTTATGTGCTTCAGACTAAATATGCAACACAATATTAGCTACTTGTATTTTCTCTACCGCTCTCCCTGAAACCAAGACTGTACCCTAATAAACAAAGTCTAAGACAGCATAGATATAGCACTCTCCCTCGATACTAGCGCACAAATACATGTATTTGGTGACTTCAATGTCCACCACAGTAACTGGCTAGGATTCTCTAATCACACAGACGTAGCTGGTAGCGCAACATATAGCTTCTCTATATCCCATTCCCTATCTCAGTTGGTTAAATTTCCGACACGTTTCCCAGATCAGCAAGATCAACATGCCTCACTTCTAGATCTCTTTCTGACAACGGTTCCCAATGACTGTACAACAAATGCCCACAGCCCACTCGGGAATGCTGATCACGCTGTGATAATGGTAGAAATCAGCCTAAATTCTCGCCCTAAAACTGAAGACCCACTACTCAAAACAACGAGGTATTACAAAAAGGCTGATTGGGAAGCAATCAGGGAGCTCATCAGAGATGCCCCATGGAAAAATATCTTTACTCTTCCAGCGGAACAGTGTGCAAATGAGACCACTGAATGGTTCAAAACTGCAATTGAAGCATATGTTCCCGCATGGAAACTCTATAGCAAGCCCCACTCTTCCCAATGGTTTACTTCTGCTTGTGCAGCTGCCATTTGTCAAAGGCAGCATGCGTTCCGCAGATTCAACCGGCATAAGTCCAGCTCAAATAAACAGAAGTTTATAAAAGCTAGAAATAATTATAAGAGAGTGATAGAGACAGCTAACACAGATTACTCTGAAACCACCAGTAAACGCATCGAAGAACAGAAATTAGGAACCCGGGATTTGTGGAAAATCTACAACAGCGTAGTAAATAATGAACAGTCAACTATTCCACCACTATCAAACAATCATGAGGTTGCTTGCACGGCAACTGACAAGGCTAATCTGCTTGCCAGTCAGTTTGCCTCAAACTCCACACTGAACTCGGTACACAACTAACTCCCTGATTTTCCTCTGCGAACAGACGCCACACTAGACGATTTGAAAATCACCCCTTCTCAGGTACATATTATTATAAAAAACCTAGACACCTCAAAAGCATGTGGACCAGATCTCATCCCGGCTGTGCTATTAAAAAAATGCTCTGCCGAGATTGCTCCAGTTCTCTCCAAACTTTACAATAAATGCCTTAACGAATCTTGTTTTCCCGACTGCTGGAAAACCGCCTCTTGTGGTACCAGTCTTCAAGAATTCTGGTGAAAGAACTGACCCACTAAATTATCGCCCCATTAGCCTCCTCCCGCTTTTCGCCAAAATATTTGAGTCCTTAGTTAATCAAGCTCTAGTCCAGCACCTAACAGCTGCTAAACTCCTGACTGACAAACAATATGGATTCAGGCAAGCCTGTTCAACAGCAATTATCTTAACTGTAGTTTCTGAACGTATATACCGTTCATTGGACAAAACAGGGGAGGGTAGAGCGGTAGCCCTTGATATATCTAAGGCTTTTGACAGGGTATGGCACGATGGTCTTCTAAGGAAAATTAGATCATATGGAATCACTGGAAGAATTCATAATGTAATTAAATCCTTCTTAAGTAATAGAAAAATCAAAGTTGTCCTCGACGGTCGTACATCCAAACAATATGACATAAATGCGGGAGTACCTCAGGGGTCTATTCTTGGACCTCTATTATTCCTGATATTCATAAATGACCTCCCTGATAAAATTGTTTCGGAGATGGGTATATTTGCCGATGACACCACTCTCTATAACAGATATGAGGGGAAAACAAATGAACACATATCCAAGAAAATGGCAGAAACACTAGAGGATGACCTCCAATCTGTAGTGGAATGTGGACAAAAATGGTTGGTCACATTCAATGCTGCTAAGAATCAGCTTATTTCCTTCAATAACTACAAGAAACCTTCTCTACCACCAATAGCAATGGCCGAGAACACATTGCCTGAAAGTACTTATTTTAAACTCCTCAGCCTAACGTTTACAGGGAATATGAACTGGAATAGATACATTGAAAGCATTGCCAAGGCTGCTGCAAGGAAGGTTGGCTCCCTCTACCGTGCTAGAAAACTACTTACGCCTGACAGTATCCTATACCTCTATAAGGCCACCATTCGCCCATGTATGGAGTACTGTTGTCATATCGAGGCTGGTGCATCTGCTGCTTGTCTCTCGCTCCTGGACAGGGTTTAAAAGAGAGTCGCCAACCTGATAGGTCCTGAACTGTCATCTAGGCTTCAGCCTCTGTCCCATCGACGAGATGTTGCATCCCTCTGCCTGTTCTACAAATACTTTAATGGTGAATGCTCTGACGAACTGCAAACACTTGTATCTCCCCGACGTAACTACCCCCGACAAACCCGACAAGCTACTAAGTCTCATCCCTTTACAGTAGAGATCCCTAGGTGCAAGAAAGCCTTTTACTCCAATAGTTTCTTCCCCAGAACTGCGGGTCTTTGGAAGTCCCTTCTGGGATTCTGCTTTCCCAACTGCAATGATATGCAGAAGTTCAAGTGTAATGTTAACAAAAATCTTTCTACTCATCTCCCTTCATAATGACCCCGCTAATTAATTCCTTAATAGTAGCCCCCTGCTTCAAAGTGGCACTGTCCCTTGTTTGGGGTGAAAATTGAATAATATATATATATATATATAAATATATATATATATATATATAAATATATATATATATATATATATATATATATATATATATACGAGGGTATTACTTTCTCAGATGTAAAGTAACTAATTAAGTTAACGAGGTTAATACAATAGTGCTCAATACCGAAGTATGGCAAGGTATACTTTATATTCTGGTTATGTAAAAACAAATAGAAAGTATATATATATATATATATATATATATATATATATATATATATATATATATATATATATATATATGAATTCTAACGATTATATTTATTCCAAAAGAGAACTGAAAAATTCTTCTCACTTCATAATGACATAAATGAAGTAATATGTATTTTAATGTATGAGCTTCCATCAGAAGATCTGAGTTACTTGGAAATACACACAAAAAAAAATCATCTGTGTGTATTTCCAAGTAACTCAGATCTTCTGATGGAAGCTCATATATATGTATATATATATATATATATATATATATATATATATATATATATATATATATATATATACTAGGAAAAGTACCCGTCGTTGACTGGGTTCAAAAACAGAAGCTCATATATATATATATATATATATATATATATATATATATATATATATATATATATATATATATGATGGAAGCTCATATATATATATATATATATATATATATATATATATATATATATATATATATGTACTCGGAAAAGTACCCGTCGTTGACTGGGTTCCAAAAACAGCCTACAGAAAATGGACTCTGATTTATGAAAGTATGATAGGTTATGAAAAGGAAGGCTTGTAAAGAGATAGCTTCAAATTTGGGGGTATCAAAACCAAAGCAAAAAATGATAAAATTAAAAATAAAATAAACACCATAATTTATTATACCATACCTGTTCACACTGAAACACTTATCACAATATTCTGTGGATCTATATTGAAAAAAAACTTGTTAAACTTTGTGATATGTTTCTATTCTATGGAGGTTAGGCGCGAACGAACACCCTATAATTTTATTATACCATATTTCTTCAAACTGAAACATAATTATCAAAGTATACTTGCGCAGATAGATATAAAAAGTTTTTATTAAAGTGTGTTCCTATTTCCATTCTATGGGGGCCAGGCGCGAACGCAGACCCCACAATTTTGTTATACCATCCCTATTTAAGTTAAAACATACTTATCAAAGTATTATTATGTACAGCTATATCAAAAACACTTGTAAACGTTTTTTTTTATTTTTAAATTTTTTTATTTCCATACTTTGTGGACCAGGTGCGAACGAAGACCCCAGAATTTTAATGATCCACTGTTCTGCCAGATCAAAAATACCCATCTCTGTGTCTCGATACATCTTCTATCATTATATGTAATCAGTTTTTTTTTAAATAGTCCACCATATAGGAGCCTATTCGTGACCAGACACACGCACACATACACACACACACACACACAAACACAGACATTCAGCTCTCTCTCTATATATATATACATATATATATATATATATATATATATATATATATATATAACAGTGGTAAAAAAACGGACTAGAGTGCTCAATGTGTAGTCAGAGCAGTATATAGGAAATTTATTACTGTGAGTCCAGAATGAGTTTACAAATTGTTTCAGCTAGAGGAAAATCCTCAAAGAGGAAAAATCCAACTAGCATCGTCAGAATTCATAGATGAAGTCCATCTATGAATTCTGAGAGATTTTCCTCTAGCTGAAACAATTTGTAAACTCATTCTGGACTCACAGTAATAAATTTCCTATATATATATATATATATATATATATATATATATATATATATATTAAAGTGATGGTTGTGTAGTTCCAACGAGAGAAAAAATGTATATTTAAAAGAGTGTAGCCATCAACAATTGTAATCTTACATTTAGACCCATTGTCGATGGGTCTAAATGTAAGGTCACTAGGGTTTGGACACTACCAACACTTACTATTGGAGACAGAATGTCTGAGACCACATCACTCTGAAAAACACATTTAGGATCAGCAGATGTAAAAAAACATTTTAAACTCGCATTTAAAAAAAAAAAACTTTTCACGAAAATATCTGATGAAAGCGAACCAAGGCTTGAAACGCGTTATAAAAATATTTTTAAATAAAAATATGATAAAAGGCTTAAAAAAAACACAATTGTTGATGGCTACACTCTTTTAAATATATATATATATATATATATATATATATATATATATATATATATATATATATATATATATATATATACCATAAGTATAAATATGGTATTAAGCTCTACTTCTCACTGTCGTATCGAGTTTTTTTTAACTATATATATATATATACGTTTATTGGACTGAAGCTTTTGCATTTACCTAATGAACTTTCCCTATTTAATCCATGCTTGGTTGGTTGTTTTTCTTTTACGGCATATCAACCCTTTTCAGGTTATTTAATGCCGAATCCAGTGATTTTGAAGGAATTTTTTTTAATAGAGTATATTTGTTTTTTATCAAGTCGGTTTCTATTTAACCCATAGTTGGGACCCTAAAAGGTACTACCAGTCCGGGTCAGAGTGGACCTGTGAGCAAAGCAATTAAAGGGTGGCTCCACACTCCCCAAAGCCAGCAAGATGGTGCCTCACCACTGAATATAGTTTAAGGTCATATCCAGGAACATATTCATTCTATGATTATATATATATATATATATATATATATATATATATATATATATATATATAATTATGTATATGCATATATATATATAAAATTATGTGTATATATATATGTATATATATAATTAGTGGAAATGGTAATTAATAAAAACTGAAGAAAGTGCTCAATGCCGTTGTAGAGCAGATATGCGTTTTATTTTTTATTACCGTATCTTTCTGTTAAGTTACATTATTGTTTCAGCTACTTGGCCGTTTTTTTGAGGGGGTCGTCTGTAGCATCCTCAGACTTTTACAGAAATGTTCGCTATTTTCTGTAAAAGTCTGAGGATGCTACAGACGACCCCCCCCCCAAAAAAAAAACGGCCAAGTAGCTGAAACAATAATGTAACTTAACAGAAATATACGGTAATAAAAATAAAACGTACATATATATATATATATATATATATATATATATATATATATATATATAGGTATATTTCAACAGATATTGTTATAGATAGCAGAAAGCTTTTGTTTTGTAATACCTTTTTTATTTTTTCAATTTTTCTGTTCAAACTACATGACCCAGCAGCACAACAAGATACCATAGCACAAGAGTATAAGTGTCTGTCTGTAAGTGTGTAAATAATTAACCGATAAACCCTTTAAACTATTGAACTTAATTGGATATAGTAATCATACATCAAGCGTGTTCCAAAACAAGTTAAATCTTTGCTTGAATAGATGAATAACGCGTACAGACATATATCGACAAGTTGAAATACTAACTGTTCATTACAACTTTCTGGTATAATTTTACTTCTTTCTTGAAGTTGTTTAATATAAATGCTTTCTTATCCATCGCTCAGTAGCTAAATCGGTAGAAGACGTGACTTGAACACGAAATGTTTTGGTTTTGATTCTACCTGATGGTATTCAAGTCATTTGCTTTAACTTTATATATATATATATATATATATATATATATATATATATATAGAGAGAGAGAGAGAGAGAGAGAGAGAGAGAGAGAGAGAGTTGACGGTACTACGTTAAAAGGAATGGACACAAGTATTTCTTAGTTTCAGAATGAGCTAGCTAAGAGAAGACTATTCATATGTAATTGCTATTTTAAGTAGTTAGATTATATATAAACACATAACCTATACACACACACATATGTATATGTGTGTGTGTGTACGTGTACATATATGTATAGGGAAAAAGAGATTGGGAGAGGCAGACAGACAAACAGACAGCGACGGGGAGAGAGATAAATTGATGAATCTTGGTTAAGATCTATAGATATTTAAAGTATATTTACTATATTAAATAATTTTAATGCCCCACACACATACACATATGTGTGTGTGTGTGTGTGTGTGTGTGTGTGTGTGTGTGTGTGTGTGTGTGTGTGTGTGTGTGTGTGTGTGTGTGTGTGTGTGTGTGCGTGTGTGTGTGTGTGTGGGCTTCATTCTAACAAAGACCCATCAGTGTGGCTAAATCTTACTGTACCACCAGTCGCAAGATACGAATCGTGAATTCATGTTATCCTTGACTTATATCTAACGCCTTTACCCACACACCCACTAGGGCTGGTATGCATCGGGGTAAAGGAAATATTTCTCTAGTTCATTAAAAGAACGTAGTTAGCCACCAGATAGTGTTCGTTCTTTCTAAAGAAACCGAACTGTTGTTTGATTTAATTAGTGGCTTTTCATATAGTTCTTTACAGGGTTCTCTCTTTTTTATATAGATATTCACGTACGCGTATGTTTTCTCTTAACTAAAATAATCAGTGTGGTTCTATATTACTATATCACCATTCGCAAGATGTGAGCCATAGACAAAATTCATCTGTGTATGCGGCGACTTCACCTACAAGTGGTGCCGTACAACAGACTGGTTTCAAACCTGGAATACCTATGTTGCCAGTATGCGTCGTTAGCCACTGTATCATGGTCACCTTCCAAAAGCTACAATTACATCCACTCTCATTCTTCGTTCTGGCAGATGCTGCAATCAAAGACCATTGCCCTTGCGGCAATCTTCTGGTCCATGTAGGGGCAACCCTACATACCAGTGTGCAAATCACTATCCAACTCCCATTCCCCACCTCTCGGGAGCTGGTCACCTTTTCCCTTCCCCTTCCCCTTCCCCTCTCTTTCCACATTAAAAAACGGCCTTGTGCCTAATTTACTCAGTGGGGAAGCAAATAAATATTACATCAACTCTCATTCTTCTCAAAAACAACCATACCTCTGTAAAACGCAATCGAATGTAATATGTAGTAGTTGCAGAGAGAAAGAGCGATAGAGAGAGAAAGAGAGAGAGAGAAAGAGAGAGAGATCGGTAATATTTAGGATTCGCTACTTTCTCTCTCTCTCTCTCTTTCTCTCTCTCTATTTCTCTCTCTCTCTTTCTCTCTCTCTCTCTCTCTCTTTCTCTCTGCAACTACTACATATTACATTCGATTGCGTTTTACAGAGGTATGGTTGTTTTTGTTAACAGATGTCGACCATGTCTCCCACTGCAGGACGATATGTGACAAGTCAGAATGTTGGGATTTAAAAGTCAGCGCACAAAAGATACAAAAAATTCCGTAAGTATTCCTCGGTAGGGAAGTGTCTCAGCTTATTAGCAATAAACCAACCCATTTTCAAAGGGTGAAAAGGCAAAGCCTAGGAAAATGGACTTACTAGAACTGCTCACAACCATATCTAAGCCCGACAGTGCATGGCCATTCTCAAAAACAACAAAAAAAACATAAATAACACCGAATGTCGAACTGATTGTCGCAGACGTATCCATCACTGATATGGGTAAAACTTATTCATGATGTGTCAGGTAGTATTTAATTTTTATCCCACCATAGTGAGATTTGACAAAAGATTGGTATATGTGAGAGTCATGCCAGCACCTCTGAGCTTTTAAAAATTACCTGGGCAGCCCCATCCGCATTCCCCGATAGTGTCACTTCATGAAGTAAGCAATAAACCTATTGAACTCGAAATACAGTAGGTAATGACCTTGGAAGTTGTTCCATTTAGGACTATCCTAGACCATGCCTTAGTTGACAGATGCACGGCTATCCAGTACCCAAAGATCAACTAGACTTTGTCGGACTGATTGTCGAGGGCGTATCATCGATAGGCATGGATATAATTTACTCAAGCTGTACCTGCAAAGTATATGTGGTTTTAGCCAGTATCTATTTTTTTATCCGTTTTTCCAATGATCCTAATAAAGTGACGTCAGTGTAGTTGTGTTCTTGAAATGAGTGCGTTCAGATCCGTGTTTTAAATGATACTAAATGACGTCTTTTTACTGTTTTTGTTGTTGTTGTTGTTGTTTGTTTGTTTTTTTCTCTCTAAGAATTCACTGTTGAACACTGGCTTACAAGATCAAAATAGCAAGTTCCAAAATTGTTTTCTTTGCCTCCCAACCCTGATCCCACACACACACCCAGCTTCTCTTTTCTCTTCTTTATGTTTTGTTTTAATTTTTGGTTTCTGCCCCCCCCCTCCTGTCTCGCCGTTTACTTCTCCCTCAACGTTTTTACAGATTTCTTCTTCTAACTTGCCGACATCTTCTTCCGGTCTATTTTTCTTTATTCTTTTTTGTATTATTAGTTTGTTCCCCCCCCACACACACACACCTTTATATTTTTTTTTGTTTTCTTTTCTTTCTTCTTTTTTTTTCTTTTTTTTCCGCAAGCGTGAACAGTTTTCTTGGCTAGCAAAGGTGCCACGAGGTATGTACTTCTCTGGGGTCCCACCCAGGGGAATGCAAAATCTCGGCGTGGCACCTCCCTTTGACTACGGGCAGAAAAGAAAAGAAAGGGTAGAGAAGAGTTCTACATCCTTGCCCCTACCTCCTCCCTCTCCCCCTCCCCCCGCTTCCAACCAGCTGTCCGTATCTCGCCAAGTAGCGGCAACAACATTTTTAACTTCATAAAATAAAAATAAAAAGGAAATATCCAGAGCGGAGCAGAAAACATTTTTATGGAAATGCCATTAACAAAATTGGCGATAATATTCATGGCGAACTACTTGTACAGCAAGTCAGTTCCCCATCATTACCATGTTGACGGTAGAAACTGGGCGCTGGACAGAACATATTTTGTTTAAGAAAAAAAAAAAGGAGGGCAATACTGAGCAGAGGGTTTCATACGATCGCAATCAAATGCAAGCAAAGATTATTTGTGTCGCAATATCATAACAGGCAGCAGGTTAAAAACCAACCAGACGGCAAGAAAAATTGAGATCCATAAAAGTTTGACAACATAACCAGTGATCCAGTCAATGTTATGTGTACCTTTACATGCATATGATATTTTATTGGCAATAAGTGAGGGGGGATGCTGTCTGTTATGCCATTGTCAAGTTTGACGAGGTGCAAGTAACGCTAGATGGTCCGTTACAATGCCTTGCGTATGATCTCTCTTTTCTTTGCCGTCTTGTAGTACTAAATGATCTATTCGGGTCATTTAGTACTACAAGATCATGTCTATTATCAAGATTTCTTGTAATGTTATTTTAAGTGTATTTTATATTTTAGAAGGCTGTGATAATGCAAGAAAGAAATACGGTCATTTAAAAAAAATTAAGACAAAAATGTCCGGAAAGGGATATAAAATGCTTGGGCAATAATTTCCTTCTATCGCTTACTGTCTCCCGTAATTTCTAGAATGTCGATCGGTAAGGTCGTAATGTTTCGAAGCAAATCCTCTTTATCAAAAGTGCATGAAAAACGTATGCATAATCGGTTAAGTAGTGTTAGTAAATAGTATGTGATCAAAGAATATTACTACACTCAGGTGCTAGAACACCACATTTTATCTTTTGCTTGTTTGTTTTTTCTTTCAGTTTTTCCGGTAAACGCACAGCCTTCTAAAGCATAAAAATATTTTAATAATATCGGTTGCAAACAATTTCTTGCATACAACTAATTGAAGACAAACTACTATGTAACCTATCTATAACACTCCCCCTTTATATATATATATATATATATGTGTGTGTGTGTGTGTGTGTGTGTGTGTGTGTGTGTGTGTGTGTGTGTTACATGATAAGGGTTGTCCCCTTTTCATGTAAGTATAAAAATAGAGAGATTTAGTTAAAATGAAAATGCAATAGAATAGAGGAAATTCGAACGTCGTAATGTAGGTTTAGAAATAGATTATGAGAAAGAATTAGAAAATGGAATGTAAAAGCAACCCATTGTTTAGCTTAGAGATAAAATAGTTTTAAGAAAAGGAATGTGCATTTGTCAATTCTGTTATGAAATTGAAGTGAAGAATGCAACTATAGGATAATTTAATAAACATGTTTTTAACATATTGGAAATATAGATTACTGGAAATATAGGTTAAAATTCCTTTTGTAAACAAAGGAAAATGTATTGGACACGCATTTTCAGAACACGTGAAAGAAGAGACATGTTTTAACATGTGTATGACGTCATGGAAAATGAGAAGTTCTCGATATAGTTAGAAACTTGAGAGTTAAGCAGGGAGAGTCTGGAGTCCAGAGATAGACAGTCGAACGTCTGGAAGCGAGACGGTCACCTTTGAAACATAGAATGTAAAACTTTGAATTCTTGACTAAGAAAACCACCGACCGGTCGAAGAAGAAATAAACCCATCATGTTTTTTTTATAAACGTCATCTTTGTGTTGTAATTCTACCAAAAGGTAAAGTGAAATTGTCATTATATGTCTTATATATCTTGTGTTTTAAAATGTCTTCACATACACAATGTCTCTACATCTCATATCTACAATGTGAACACTAAGACTGTCTCAACACTATCTCTTCACTCAAAGAGCTTCTACACTTCTAAGTATGAACATTTTATATATATGAATCTCTTCATAACACGAACACAGAACGCAACATCTCTCTTAATAAGACTCTCTAAGACTCACTTTTAATAAGACTTCCTAACAACGAACAATAATAATAATAATGAAAACTATATATATATAGATATATATATATATATATATATATATATATATATATATATATATATATATATATATATATATACGGCATAATCACGTTAACATACATATGTATTGGGGCATAATAACGTTGACAAAACCGGTTCTTGTCAGATCAGTAATATTAAGCAATGTTGAGCCTGGCTAGTACCAGATGGAAATTCTTGGCGTTGTATGTACTCTCCGCTTATCTCGGCATTGTTTCCAGTCGTCCTGAGCTTCCTCTTGCTACTAGTATTTAACAGCACCGACTTGAGATTGCGCAACTCATGCCACAAGAATTCCACGCACAGGGATCATTTCAGTGAGTATCCATAGTCTGTTAAAATTAAAAGTAGCTACCATATGCACACACACACACACACACACACACACATATATATATATATATATATATATATATATATATATATATATATATATATATATATATATATATATAATATATATAATGACAATATAAATATATAGACTAATTTAGAGAGTATCAATAAAATAAGAAAATTATATTTTCTTATTTTACTGATACTTTATACAGGGTGGCTCACTTTAAAGTAGCCGGATCTCTCTAATCGTTCTCTTAATACCAAACTGACACCACAAGACAAGATGCAATTATTTTTCCAACAAGATGGTGCTACATGCCACACGTCTCACATCACTGATGCGAGTTCATGACATGTTTACGGAAGAGAGAACAATAAGCCAAGGGTTATGGCCATCACGTTTCCCAGGCTTGTGATGTGATTTTTATGTTTGGGGGACTTTAAAAAAAAGTTTATGCAAATAATCCCCAAAATAACATTACCAACGCTATCAGGAGAATCACGAGAGAAGATCTATAGGCAGTATCTGCAAACGTATTTAAACGTGCTCAGAAATGCATAGATGTCTACGGAGAGCACTTCCAACATCTTTTATAACATTATAGGCAATTTAAATAATGCTACAGGTAAGTTAAATAATAAAAGGATATTTCTCCTCTCTATTACATTATATATATATATATGTGTATATATATATATATATATATATATATATATATATATATATATATATATATATATATACTCAACTAGAATAATATTTTACAAAGAACTAACCAACATAGAACAAACACTAATAACAATTTCCCCAATACAGTAGTTGACCAACAAATGCAACTCAATACAAACTCTGTGCATGGAAAGAACATGAACAAATCCCATAAGTTATACTATTAAAACCCAGATCTATACTCCTGTAAATGTTTTGTGTGTGTGTGTATTGATATTTATATTTAAAAAAAACATTTCTCTTTATTTTAAAAGAAAATAAAATTTTGTTATATATGGGTCGGGGAAATGCATTCATCTGAAAAAAAACATTTTTTAGCTAATTTGCATATTCTTTTAAACATTAGTTTTAATTAATTACCTATTAGTTTTTTCGGTTTTCTTATAGGATTATCATCTTTAACTATTACGTGTAATTATATTCATGCAGCTATTTTACATGATTTATAGTTGCGTAGTATTTGCGTAAAAAGGTTAGATAAACACAAACATTTATATATATATATATATATATATATATATATATATATATATATAAATGTATGCGTATATATATATATGTATGCGTATATACATATTTATGTATGCGTATATATGTATATTTGGTATGCGTATATATATATTTATGTATGCGTATATATATTTATGTATGCGTATATATATTTATGTATGCGTATATATATGTATGCGTATATATATGTATGCGTATATATATATGTATGCGTATATATATGTATGCGTATATATATATATATGTATGCGTACATATATGCATGCGTATATATATATTTATGTATGCGCATATATATATTTATGTATGCGTATATATATATATTTATTTATGCGTATATATATATATTTATGTATGCGTATATATATGTATGCGTATATATATGCATATATATATGTATGCCTATATTTACATATGTATGCGTATATATATATAATATGTATGCGTATATATATATTTATGTATGCGTATATATATATTTATGTATGCGTATGTATATATTTATGTATGTGTGTATATATATATATGTATGCGTATATATATATTTATGTATTCGTATTTATATATTTATGTATGCGTATATATATGTATGCGTATATATATTCATATATATTTATGTATGCGTATATATGTATGCGTATATATATTTATGTATGCGTATATATTTATGTATGCGTATATATATTTATGTATGCGTATATATATATTTATGTATGCGTATATATATATATTTATGTGTGCATATATATATATTTATGTATGCGTATATGTATATTTATGTATGCGTATGTATATACACACACATATATATATATATATATATATATATATATATATATATATATATATATATATATGTAAGATAGGAACTGTGAGAAAAATAAAGAAAATAACAATTTAACACAACGCGAAGAGAAAACTCAATAATTAGCACCGCAAAAGTTTACAACACATATCAAATTCATTAGATTTCTACATAATTTTATGACGGCTTATCATAGTAAAATGTTTAGAAGCTTCTAGGAATATGCAATAGTGTTGTGAGACTGGATCTCATCCCATAATGGACTCGTCCAGATCCTATATAATCAGGGAAACACTAAAAACAGGTGAAATAAGAAATATACACACTCTTCACCTTCATCTGCATCCTGGCTATTGCCGTTTGGACGCTACATATGATCTGTCAACCAATCCTCTCCATCCTTCCTTGCCGTCCGCACGGTTGACCGCATCCCTCCCCTTCAATTATGTCCATTCTGCTTCTTTTTCACTACATGATCAATACCAAGTACTAGTATCAAGATTATGTAGAAAAATAAATGATCACACAGTTTAAAATTACATGGAGCAATACTAATATTAAATGCAACCTACTATTTTTAAAATGGCTTTTAATACTGGTACAGGCATATTAAACGTATTTAACAATGAAAAAATATCATACATATTTAAATAAAACCCGTATATAATTCCAATAGAGCAATGACAGATTAACCCGCACTCTTTCCTTCTTCCCCTGCCAGGAAGCTTGAAAGAAACATGAAATCAAACGAACACATGCAACGAAGCGGTGCGCTCTTTTGATGACAGAGCGCGTCTGGTCGTTGGTGAGAAAATAAGCAGGAACCGTAGGTTTGCTGGCTAGCGAAAATATTAGCATCAGCTGCCGTTAAATTAGCAAGTTTGCACACGCTGACGTCACACGAAGAAGGACGAAAAGATAAGAAGAAAAGGACAGCATGTGGTCGAACAAAAGAAACAAAGTGTGCGCCGGGGAAGATGGCCATGTGAAGTCGAGGGTGAGAAACCGTTGGCTACAGCCGGCGTCAGATGGTGGGGACAGAGACTTTTAAAAAGCACGTGTTATATGGCACAGCGTTGTAAAAAGCATGTGTATACGAAATGATTTTTGAACGATAATGAAATGCGTTGTTTTGTACTTTGAAAAACGCCAAATCTTATTATTTCTTTATTTCTTTTTTATCTGATTGTTACTTTTGCGACGGTACCAAACAACGTGTGGGTCCAAGAGGTGTTATATATAGCGACATGATTAAAGTGAAATGGCCAGGTTAGACACAATGTATTTAAAAAATATACTACTTCGAATGAAGCTCATGCAATCAAAAGCGCTCGAGAAATAAATAGCCAAGACAAGATCACTCAGTTTTACAATGCATAATTTATCAGTAGATACCAAAAGAATTGCTCGCTTTGCCAAGAAAATTACTAGAAAAGGTTTTCAGAGGAGGAAAACTCCGTTTTAGTTAATTGGACATGCTTTGATTAGGATTTGATGCCTCAACACACGCACACACATTTTTTTTTACAAGGTGGTCACCACTTATCAAGGCCCGGAATCCACTCCGGGATAAGGGTTATTGCGTATCCAGTATGTTAGTCTTGAGATTTGATAAAGTGTCTTACTTAAGGGGGCGGTTTATCAGGTATTTGTTAATGTTGGACTTGAAGACATCCAAGTTGTAGTCGGGTGGGAAGCAGGCAGACGAAATAGAGTTCCATAAGCGTTGTAACGCCTCCCTCGAGGAGATGGCTAAGGACTCTTATTTCTCTGGATTCTCGGCACGTGTCGTCTAGACTGCTCTGATGCTGTTAGATGAAATCTGGTATGTTGAAAGCGAATATCGAAGCGGCAGGCAGGAAGAAAGACAAACGATTGTAGTCTATCTACAAAAGCGTAATTCTCATAAAATTATGTACAAAATGTTTTTACAATTCTCATTCAGATTTTGTAAGTTCTTTTCAAAGTCTCAACTCTCTTGAACCAAATAAAAAACTTCAGATTTTCTAGACATTACACTTAATCTTAATACTGAAACTTACAGCCCCTATCATAAACCAAACCTTACGCTTTTATACGTCCATAAATCTTCTAACCACCCCAATTCAATTATAAAATCTATAGTACCATCCGTCTCTAGAAGAATTTCTACGCTCTCAGCCGGTAAAAAACCTTTAATCAAAATTCTACTTTCTTCAATAATGCCTTAAGAAATTCAGGATACAATGAAAAGATTCAATATAACCATTATGCTCCACCTGTATGCCGTCTTAAATCTGTAATCACACATAATATGACTCGCAAGAAACCGGTTCAAATAACAAGATCTGCAGCTATCAATAGCAATGGTCCACTCCACAAATATAATCCGAACCAACATGCTAATCGTAATACTTCTAACCCACCCTGTCGCACTAGGAGAAAGAAAAATATTTTGTTTAATCCTCCATTTAGCGTAAATGTTAAAACTAATATACCTAAAGAATTCTTCAATATTGTAGAAAACTCTTTCAAATACCCACATAGATATAGTTCAATTTTTAATAAAAACTCAATAAGAATTTCTTATTCTACTATGCCTAATTTAGCACAAAGAATCTTAGCATCTAATAACAAAAAAAATTAAATCAGCCCAAAAAATCCCTTTCCCAATCCAACCAAAAAGAAACTGCAACTGTATTAACAAACATCTTTGCCCACTCAATAATGATTGCATCCATAAAGATGTAATATATTCATGCACAATTACAGAGCCCCCACGCAATTCTCCCATAATAGACAATAACATTTTGCCACCCAATTATCCTTCCTCCGACCCTCCCTCTGATATAATTATTATTCCAACAAACGAATCAACCAGCCGCTCTATTGTCAATCATACAACCAGCTATAATAATAATAATAATAATAATAATAATAATAATAATAATAATAATAATAATAATTTTCATAGCAGCCATCCTAACGCTGATAACACTAATTATCCCTTCCAAACCAATCCTGCTACAATTACTGTCCTACCCTCTGTTCATCAAAATGAACAAAATTTAAATTCTCTTCCCAGTATAAATCAACAAATTAATATTAATTCTCGACCCCGAGCTATTAATAAAACATATACATATATAGGTGCTACTTCAACTTTAATAAAGAAAATAATTTCAAACCACACTTCTTCTTTCAATAACCAAAATTCAAATAATAACCAGGGAACTTCTCTAACTACACTGGTTAAAAAGCTTTACTCTGCCAATATCCACTTTTCAATTAAATGGACCATCCTAAAAAAAAGTTAAGTCTTACACTCCAGGATCTAAGTCTTGTCACCTCTGTACATCTGAAGCTATAACTATTATAACCTCCCCTCAAAGTAGTAATATAATAAACTCTAAAAACGAACTGATCTCCTATTGCAAACATATGTCCAAGTTTAAATATGGTAAATTTGAAATCACGTAGCTATTAATTTAACCCTTCAAATATATATCTTTTCCCATAATTTTATATTTTTTATTTTTTTTTTTTTATATTTTTTTATTTTTTATATATAATCTTACCTTCTAAGCTTTTTATATTATTAATTTTATTTGCTTTTTCTTTATTTCTTTGGTCGGTTCTTCCATCTGCTGTCTCCGTTTTATGGTATAAGTATACCTATTAATTAAATATATACATCAACCTACTCATTTTTATTCTATGTATTCGTTTACTTATATTTTACTATATGCATTTACATACACATTTATTTGCCTTATTCCGGAGTTTGTAGATACCGGCCTTTCCCTCCCCTTATTTTGTATGTAAGTATGTATGTTTTTATTTAACTTGTATATGTTTTTAGATATGTGTATATATTTATGCATGCGTGTGTGTTTGTATATATATATATATATGTATATATATGTGTGTGCGTGTGTGTTATTGTATATGTATATATATATGTATATATATTTATATGCATGTGTGTATGTATATACATGTATGTGTGCATTTGTGTGTCTGTATGTATGTATATATATATGTGTATGTATGTATATATATAATTTTCTTTTTTTATTTATTTACTTTCTTTTTTTTCTTATATATATATATATATATATATATATATATATATATAAATCAGACGCCCCATTTCATAAACTTAGCCATTTATTTGTTCTGATCAGTTTTCTTAATTTAATTCTGGGACTTTCACGTGCATATCTAAGCTGACCTAATTATTAACGCTAATTTTCGCGCTTCTTGTCTGGGCCAGTTTGACCTTGCTTTTCAAATTTAAACCTTCACCGATTTTCGGATTGTTTTTTTTTTTTTTTAAACCTTAATTTTTTTTATTCATCCAGCCTTGACAGACGTGTTTTTAAATATTCTCTCCAGTGCTTTTCTTTTAATGATTTGGAATTCATTCCATTTGCGCTTTTTTTCCAAGGAACTCTGCCTTTTGGATCATTTTGACCATTTGGAATTTACCCATTGGATTGAAATTTTAAATTCGACCTTTTTGGATTTTACCATTTTTGGATTTTTACCCTTCACCGGACTATCCATTCATATGAAATCTTTTTATCATTTTTCTTTTGCCTCCTGTTCCCCTTACCTCACCCTTTTTTAACCAAGTAAGATCTGTGACTTACTTGTAGTTTCATTAAATACTTTTATATGCAAAATCCGATCCTGCATTTTGCTAATTCCTGCCCTCTGATGAGAAGGAGAGTATTTCTTCGAAACTCCGCAGATTAAGGACTATCCACTTATCTTGTGTTTCCTTTTTTAAAATTAAATATGTTTTTAGCTCTTTTTCAAGATGTCTTTTAACATGTTTTATTAATTATTTGTTCATATATATATATATATATATATATATATATATATATATATATATGTGTGTGTGTGTGCATTTACATTTACAATATAAAACACTCCCAAACATTACAAGATATTGGATCCAACACGTATACAGTAACGTTTTGTAATAGGATGTCATAGCATTGACACCCATCTTTAATCCTATGTACTCACGCGCGCACACACACGTACACACACACACATATATATATATATATATATATATATATATATACATCATATGAAAACAAATAAAACATGGATATTGTATATTGAATGCCACCATAATATTCCTACATTATATGCATCCTCCTGGACATCCCTATGCGCTTCAAAATATCCGACATCTGTAATGCTACACACATAATAGCACTAGCCATACTCAATATTTTTACCATACTAATTAGCACTACTAGCACTTCCGACATAAAAATTTTTTTATAGATTTATTCAACAAAATGATAAAAAAGCAATGTACAAAATAGATGTACCATCATTATACTCTAATTTCTCCATTAATAAATGTTCAATTTATTCCATACTTACCTAAAACAAATTAACATTAACTTACCGTTTCCTCCCGACACCTTTATAAGAATTACCAGACTTATGACTGACATGACTTATTTTCAAATGAATAATACTTTCTACAAGCGAAATTTCGGTCTCCCTATGAGTAACCCTCTTAAATGAGTACTAGCTTGCCTTGTCTTAGAATTCTCAGAATCTGACCCTTTCAAGTTTAGATTAAAACACAGAATATTTCATATATATTGACATCTATTTTTTCTTCCGGAATACACGCGCATAGAGAATATTAAAAACAAATTAGATTCAGTCGAACGCATCATAAAGTTTACCTATGAAAATACTGGTCCGATCTAGCTGAAAATTTTTATGAACCTTTGGTATAATAAGGTGCAGAGAACTAAGTATTATCGTATCTGCTTGATGTACAGTTAGGAGTTGATAGAGATTTATAGTGATTAATCCCTGCAATACCACATTTAGTCTACAAATTTTCTCGGAAACTACAGTTCGATTTAGCTGAAATTTTGTATGCACTTTTTATTTTGATAAGGTGCAGTCAGCTAAAGTATTATGACGTCTATTTGATGTCTAGTCATGCATTAATACAGATCAACAGGAATTAGTATTTCATGCAAACAATAGACACAAATGTAACTATATTCAACTATCAATTTGGCATAACGCAGCCACTAAGTAAACGGGCTATAACTTTTGGATTTTTTTAACGGGTTAAAACTTCAAGTGCATACGTATATAAGAATGGATAACAAATATTTTATTCACGACTGAACATCCATTTGCATATTTTCTTAATATATTTGATACGATCTTTTTTCTCATGAGCTCAATTTTTTTTCAAAAAGGATTCTTTTCTGTGAACCGGTTTCGTGGTAATTTATCTGACGGACACTTCTCCCTTATATACAAATTTTATTTTCAACCTTTGTTTCATTATCACAGGGAGCACTGGATGCTTGTTAGAATTTTGCATACATATTTCTGACTTTTGTTTTTTTGTGTCATATATATATATATATATATATATATATATATATATATATATATATATATATATATATATATACC
Organism: Euprymna scolopes; assembly: GCF_053919585.1. Taxonomy (NCBI): domain Eukaryota; kingdom Metazoa; phylum Mollusca; class Cephalopoda; order Sepiida; family Sepiolidae; genus Euprymna; species Euprymna scolopes. Next base: position 54,377,733 of record NC_136500.1, read on the forward strand.
TTAATATTTTATCTTTGCTTACTTTTTGGTTATTATTATGTTACTTAACTTTTAACGCTGAACCAAACAAAATATCCACCAATTATTATTTGTTTGTTTTTAATCCTTTGAGATTCCATAATTTGTGCATTCCCATCGTCATTGTTGTTGTTTCACCGGGTTTCGGTTGCGAAGCTCAACGCCACTATGCCACGGGCTCTTTAGGAGCGCAGTGGATAGAAGCGTTGAGTCTCTACCGTTCCAGGTGAGAATTGTCTGAAGATACCGGTTTCAATCCTACCCAAACAGGCCAGAGGATTAGTTAGCCAAAATGTGGTGAGATAGCAACTATGGAAGGCAGTAATTATTGGGAATAAGTCACAAGACTCAGCATTCCTATCTCGTCGCGGTTAATCGCATGAACATGGGCAAAGGATGAGTTGGGCGAAATGTGGCGAAGTAACAACTACGGAGATGAGAAAAACAATCCGCAATAAAATAATGAGTGCACAAAATATCTGCCAATTTCAATTTTTTTTTCTAGACATGAAAACTTATCTTATTTAACAGGAAAAGAACTCTTTAGAATCCTTAAATTGGACTTTTTCTTTTCAAGGTTTGCAATCCTTTTAAAACTGTTTAAAAAAAAATTTAATTTTCAAAAAACTATTTCAATCATCTTTTTATTAATTCAAAGGATCTCTTAGACTTCTGATGAGAAAAAGAATTCTTTTTTGAAAAGCTAAGCTTAAGAAAAATTAAATTCTTATTGTTCATATTAAGAAAATATGCAAATAAAAACGCAAATCAAATGCAAATAAACATGATCAATAATTCTGAACAGTATATATTTTTCTTATGAATCCCATATTAATACTTTAGTTTGAATATTGAGAATCCATTCTCGTGTTAGCGTACCACGTTCGTTCCAGGTTGGGTCATAAACACGGGCACGTCCCCCGGCGGGGTGGTTTGTTTGCCCAATGCTCTTTCATGAAATCAATTAGTGTAACAAGGCTGTCTTCAGTCCCTAAATGCAGTGTATAACCCTAAGTCCCCCTGGCTACACTACCTTCATATAGTGATGGATATTTCAAACCAGTTTCTTACTTGTCACTGGAACTACCGGTATGATGCTTAGAGCACACAATACGTGCATGATTCTAAGTACGCGTAACAATACTTTTAGCACGCTGGCTGGCCGTTCGTCGTCAGATGCTGTGGTTTAAGTTCTCCTCGTAGGTGATTTGGTGAACGACTCGTTGTGGTGTCGGTGCTGTAAATAACACGATTTTCAAATCGAAAAAACTGATAATAGTACCTCACCAAATGACGTTTTATACGAACGGCGGGCCATATACTACACTACCCCCAAAAGTAGGAGGTAATGCTAGGTGGGCTGTGACTATAACAGTAGAACAGATGCTTGCATATTCTCACAAAACGAGGAGGTAATATTGGGTGGATCCCCATAAAAGTAAAAGGTAATTGCTGGCATTATAGTAACATGGTAACAGATACTACACTACCTGCACACAAAAGAAAAAGCAAAAATGTAGTCAAATGATAACAGAACTGACAGATTACTTCTCCCTTATATCTTAATTAAATATCAAGAAGAATCCTCCACTCCTTGAAAAGGGAGGATTCAATCCCTGCAACGATGCTCATATGAAAATAGAAGGGAAACCACACTGCCTAAATCCTGTTAATATTTAAAACAATAAAATATTTCCAATTAAATGGGGTTTTGTTTCTCATTCAATTCAATTATAAATTCCAAATCATAAAGATATTTTAGGGTGTTTTTTTTTGTTTGTTTGTTTTTTGTTTGTTTGTTTTTTTTGTTTTTTTTTTGTTTGTTTTTGTTCTTTTTGCGAAGACCAAGCATTACAGTGACATAAAACTAATACTATAAAATTTAAACTGGAAGTTTCTATGTATGAACATTTATGACCATCAAATACTAAGAAAGTTTTGGAAGCTTTAAATATTAAATTTCTTTCATTTGTGTTTTCAGCAATTCTAAATATCATTAATAACTATTAATTATAATTTATTACAAACTGTCCATATATAAATAAGTGACTGTCTGCAGATTCCTATATATACGGTATTAAGGAAAGCAATTAATATTTATTTATATCGCAAGGGAGGTAATTATAACTCAAGCAAGGACATACATACACACACATATGCATGTAGACGTAGTATATTTATTTATACAAACATTCTTAGTTACATATGTGCATACATATTTCTGCAGTGACTCTTTTCAGAGAAATCGCGAGATCAAATCTACGTCGTCTCGTCTTTATTGTAAGATGCCCTCGAAATAAAGACGAAACGTTGATGAACATATAACTTGGTTTGTTCCTTTTTCATTTCTCCATCTTGTCGGAATATTATTTCCTTTGTTCTCATTATATATATATATATATATATATATATATATATATATATATATAAGGGAAAGAGACAGAGACAGATTTATTTTTATTTGATTTTGTACAGTGTATTCTAACATAACTAAGAACAATAAGTCGTTTTACTTCTATATATTTATATTGAAGCATTATTGCTACTGCTTATTAAATATAAGTATTATTCTATTCTATATGTGGTCCAGGATATGACCTTAAACGTCTGCCTGCTTCCCACCGGACTACAACTTGGATGTTTTCAAGTCCAATGTTAACAAATTCCTAATGAACCGCCCCCTTAAGTAAACACTTTATCAAATCTCCACACTAACGTAATGTACTTGCAATAACCCTTATCCCTGAGTGACTTCCGGGCCTTGATAAGTGGTGATCACTGTGTAAAAAAAAAAAACTATATCCGATGGTGAGACACCAGCTTGCGGGCTTTGGGGAGTGTGGAGCCACCCTTTAATTGCCATTGCTCCCAGGTCCATTCTGACCCGGAGTGGTAGCACCTGTTAGGGTCCACACTATGGGTTAAATAGAAACCGACTTGAAAAAAATATATATACTCTATTAAAAAAAAAAAATCTTCAAAATCACTGGATTCGGCATTAAATAACATGAAAAGGGTTGATATGCCGTAAAACAAAAACAACCAACCAACCAACTATTCTATATAAATGATATGACTGCGCTTAAAAAGGCAAGTTGTTCTTTTTTCTAAAAAAAATGGAAACATCAAGAAATTAATAATTAATTTAAATCAAGATAGCTTAAGAGGGAGGGAAAAGGAATGCATAGATACCTTAGAGAGAGTCGGTGACTTATTTAGTTAATTATAAATTGCGGCTAATTGAAAAAAGTAAAATATTTTTTCAAACATAACTCAAAAGTAGAACTAAGGTATACTTTAGTATTCCGGGTTAGAGGTGTACAAGGGAAATATCGTTAAGGAATCAATCGTTTCTGAACTCATATCTCGAACTTTATAAAGTTAAGTTTGTTCATATGTTTATATATTAGTTTCTACAAGTTCTCATGAGCTAATTACAGTTGCTTGGCGTATGGAGTCTGTGTGTGTGTGCTGTATCTAGTTTAATTTAGTGCAACTAGAAAGAAGAAAGAAGCCCTTCATAAAAATTTGGACACTCCGTTTTTTTTTTTAATAATAATTTTTTTTTTTTTAAATAATATTTAACTGATAAACTTTGAAGCTACTGGTCACATAACAATGAAATTCAAAGAAAACAGAAAATACACAATCATGATAATGATTAAAATATGTCGGCAAGTTGAAATGCAAAATGTTTATTTCAAACTTGCAGATATATTCTATTACTTTTGCGCGTTCGCAAATTCATTCATAACTTAACGTGGTTTAATATTAAAGCTTTCTGGTCTATCTGTCGATAATTCAAACGGTAGAGAACACTGCTGGAGCGCTGAACGTTTTGGTTTCGATTCTAGCACCCAAATAATGTTTTGAAAACCAGTAATTATATATATATATATATATATATATATATATATATATATATATATATATATATATATATAAGTAGTAGCGTTCGTGTTTAAATTAAATCTATTTAAATAATTAGTTCGATGATATTACTTATTTTACATAATACCTTTGTTTTAACTGTACTAATTAAAAAAAACTTTTAATTATTTAGTTTATTTAAATTTCAATTTATATTTGATGGAACTTATTTTATCTGAAATCTGAAGTCCTTTAATTTTCAAACCAGAAAACAAAAGGGGAAATAACTGTGATAATTTAATTGAAAAATTGTTTTAAACGGAGCACGTTATGAAATATTTTCTGTAATAGATTTGTTTTCATTTTGAAATATTCTTCTAAGCTGAATTATTATTTTGATTTTTAATCCGGAGGAATTTTTTTCGCTTATTCTTAATTTTTAAGCGACTTTTTTTATATGTTAGAGAAAAAGGTAAATATGAAGACTCACTCCACCCTCGAAAATTCTTTAAAATTACCAATTTTATAAGTTTTCGGGGGCGCTGAAAACGAAAATAACGTTTAAAATGACGACAAATGAGTAGTTTCCAAGATATGAAAAAAAAATGCTAGTTTCAAAAAGTGAGGATCACTTTTCTATTGTAACTTAACGTAAAATGAGCACCCGCTTTGTGGCCACCATTTGGGGAGGGAGACTTTCTTTCCACCCTCTGAAAATCTTTTAAAATTACCACTAACGTTAAAAATTCCAGGAAACAAGTAGTTTATAGGATATGAAGAAATGCACCCACTTTATGGCCACCGGCTGTGACCTCCACAACAACCCCACCCGCTCCTATATCGCCTCCCACCAAATGCAAACAGAATTTTTGTGAAATATGAAACGGTTCTCTGCTCGGTTGATGTTGGTGCGTTACTTACGTTAAAACGGTTAATTACACTGCAGAAGCACCTGTTGAAAAACTATACAAGTTCTATATCGAATATCCCCCTCCAAAAAAAAGAAAAAATATATAAACCGGCAGCCACCACCACCCCCCAAAAAAAATCACAAAGTAGTTGCTCATTTTACGTTAAATTATTATAGAAAAGTGATCCCCCACTTTTTTAAAACTAACATTTCTTTATATCTTCGATGCTACGCATTTGCCGTAATTTTAAACGTTATTTTCGTGTTTAGCGTCTCCGAAAGCCTTCAAAAGTGGTGATTTTAAAGGAATTTTCGAGGGTGGAGTTATTATTCATATTTATCAAGAAAAATAATTAAAACTAATGTCCTCGTTTACTTGCACCCTCACGAGGGCAGAGTTAGTCAGACACAGGGCCAATTTTCCATCTGAGCAAAATTCATCATCCTTTTTCTTTTTATAAAATTTAATCAATGTTGCCCAGGATTTATTATGATAATTATACCATACGAGGAGCGTGCAATAAGTAATGCCCCTGACCCATTTCCAGTTGTCTGATCTAGCTGAAATTTTGCATGTGCAATGATTTATATCTCTACGGGTTATATGGCAAATTACAGTTCTGAACTAATTGTGGTTTTTGTTTTACAGGTGTTTGAATTGAGTCAGGTGTAAAATGGAGCCTGTTGAATGTCGAACAGAAAGGATGCACACCGCAGGAGACTTTTAATGAAATGAAAAAAAAACTTATGGTGATAATGCCCCACCATGTGACCTTGTAAAACGCTGGCATCGTGTATTACAACATGGCCGGAAATCTGTGGAAACAGCTCCCTCTTTTGCCATTGATGAGGCATCTGTCCCTCAAGTTGATGCTGCCATTTTGGAAGATCGGCGCATTACTATTCGCCAAATAGCCCAAGATGTCAAGATTAGTACAGGGTCTGTGGAAACTATCATTCATGATCATTTGCATATGCATAAAGTGTCTGCCGGATGGATTCCTAGGTTGCTCACACCATTCCAGAAGCGAGAACGCGTCGATTGCTCGAGGCTGAATTTAGAGATGTGCCAAGAAGATGAGTCAAAGTTTTTCAAAAGACTGATTACACAGGATGAAACCTGGGTTCATCACTATGATACAGAGACCAAAGATCAGTCAATGCAGTGGAAGCACTTGGACTCACCACCTCCAAAGAAGGCAATGGTGCAGCCCTCCGCTGGCAAGGTCATGCTCACAGTCTTCTGATACCAGGACGGAGTAATGATGACAGATTTCCTGGCAAAGGGTACGACCATTACAGGAGCCTATTATGCTTCACTTTTTAGGAAATTAAGGGAAGCTATCAAAATTAAGAGACGGAGAAAGATCAGCAAAGATACCCTCCTCCAGCAGGACAAAGCTCCGGTCCACAACTCGCATGTCGCCAGATCAGAAGCACGGACGTGTGGTTATGAAATCCTGCCCCATCCTGCCTACTCTCCTGACTTTGAATCCTCTGACATTCACATCTTCCCAGCCATGAAGTTGTTTTTGAAAGGAAAGTGTTTCCCAGATGTTGCAGCCTTGATTTCTGAAGTCACGTCGTGGTTGGAGGACCAACCTGGGTTGTCCTACAAAAACGGTCTCCAGAGCTGCATCAAACGATGGGAGAAATGCATAACTCTGAGTGGTTCCTATGTAGAGAAAGACTAATAACTGTGCCAAGTTTCGTTGCTCCACTCCTATGGGAAGTGGGTCAGGCGCATTACTTATTGCATATCCCTCGTAGCAAGTGTGTTTAATTGCTTGCGAAATAATAATATGAAAGAAGAATAAATAATATGAAAGAAGAAATTTTGAAAAAAATATTAACATTTTAGCGTTGGGGATAACTTTTCTATATAAATTTAACGTAAAATGAGCACCCACTTTTTGGCCACAAATAATTATTCCATAGCAAGTGTGTTTACTTGCCTTCGAAACAGATTTTCTTTATAATTTATTTAATATCTTTAACTAAAAATGGTCACTTTTTACGGCGTGATCCAGCGTCATTTAACTCCTAAACAAAAAATAAAGAACTGCTTTTGGGGGGGGGGGGTCTATTACGTTTAAGCGGTCTTTATAAATAATACGAAAGAAGAAATTTTGAAAAAAAGATAAATTAACATTTTAGCGTAAAGGATAACTTTTCTATATAAATTTTACGTAAAATTATGAGCACCCACTTTTTGGCCACAAAGCGTTCAACCAGTCATGTTATCTCTAGCATTTTTTTTTTTCAAGTTTGGCGATCTAAACATGACAAATACATTTTTGGGGGTGGGGGGATTACATTTGAAACATAAAATAACGATAAATTTAATTAATTTTTATGAGACCATTCTGTACTTTCACCTAACAATTTTATAAACAGAACAAACCCCAAAATATGACAAATTCATTTTCTTTGGTGGTGGTGGGGGGTTACATTAGAAATATTTTTAGCTATTTGTATATTGCTACAAACAAATATAATTGGCTGATTTCTTTATGTCCTTTTTCCCTTTTATATATATATATATATATATATATATATATATTAGCAGTCCAGCCCAGCTTTGCTCGGGCCCTATGTACTGTTCATAAATTCATGTGCATATATATATACAGTTGTGCCCGATATTATTCATACCCCCCTTGAAAATTGAGTTTATTAGGTGTAACTTTGTTAGAATTTATTGTTTACGTCCATATTGATACATATTCTTAATAAACCTCTTCTGATCATTTTCGTCATTTTAAAATCTCGGGATACTTGTAATAAAAGAAATATACAGCTATTTATAAAATCTGCAATGTTCAAAAATAATCATACCCCCTTATTTTTTCAGTATTAATCGAGTTTCTGACTGTTTTTTTCCTGTTTGATTCTTATTTTGAATGCTTTTATACAACCTTTGATTAATTTCATTTCGTTTTTTGCATTTTTCAGAAATTAAAATGATATCAACTGAAAACCAATAAAAGAATAAAAATTATTAGAATGGGGAAGAAAAAAGAGCTTAGTAATGATCTTAGGACTAAAATTGCGAATTCACATAAGGATGGTTTAGGTTAAAAGTCAATTTCCAAGAAATTTGAGGTCCCTACAGCAACAGTACAGAGCATCATCAAAAAATTCCAGAGCCACCACACAACAAACAACTTGATTGGTAGAGGAAGGAAAAGGAAACTGTCTGCTAGAGCCACCAGGAATATTGTAAGAAGTGTTAATGCAAATCCAACCACCACTACTAAGGACATTTTAGAAAATCTGGAGTCTTCTGGCATAAAAATATCAAGGCAAACATTGCAAAGGACTCTGCATGAAAATGGTCTGAAAGGAAGAAGACCAAGAAGGACTCTATTGCACACCGGAAAACACCTTGCAGCACGTCTAAAGTTTACTAGGAACCATGTGAATTCTCCAGAGTCCGTTTTCTCAAGTATTTTGTGGACTGACGAAACAAAAATTGAATTGATTGGCCATATGGATGTTTCTTACGTTTGGAGGAAGAAAGGAGAAGCTTACAACCCAAAGAACACCATACCCACGGTGAAACATGGTGGTGGTAGCCTAATGTTTTGGGGCTCCTTTTCGGCTAGTGGTTCAGGTAGTTTGGTCAAGATAGATGGAACCATGAAGAAGGAGCAATATTTGGAGATACTCCAGAAAAACATTAGACAGGATGCGGAGAAGCTCCATTTAGGACCAAACTGGGTCCTTCAACAGGATAATGATCCAAAACATACTGCCAAAATAGTCAAGAAATGGTTTGAGGATAATCAAATTAATGTTTTGGAATGGCCTAGCCAGAGTCCCGACCTGAACCCTATCGAAAACCTCTGGCACATATTGAAAACTGAGGTTAAAAAGCGGAAACCTAGAAATTTGAGGGATTTGGAGAACTACTGCATTGAAGAATGGTCAAAAATCAGTGTTGATGCTTGTAAAAACCTTGTTGATAAATATCCAAAACGGTTACAGGCAGTTATTAAGAATAAAGGGCATGCTATTGACTATTAGTAAGAGAGGTATGAATAATTTTGAACTAGTGTCATTATTGTTTTTCTTTGTATAATGTTTCAAACTTGCATAATTTATTTATTTGTTGAGTTTAAATTAAATGCTTATGCTTGATTTATTGTTTGAAATCCCTTTAATATTGTCTACCTTCTGGTTTGAGCAATAATCTTATAGAAATCTCAAAGATCCGAGGGGTATGAATAATATCGGGCACAAGTGTATATATATATATATATATATATATATATATATATATATATAATTTGATTAGTTTTTTTTGGAAAAAGAATTCCAGCAGAGTGCTCAATTAAAAGGAAAATCCAAATTTTAAGAGCGTACTTATATTTTGTGTACAGAAAGTTGACCAATGACCTGTCTCAACTAACAACTTTCTGTACACAAAAAAAAAATATATATATATATATATATATATATATATACCTATTAAAAGTTAGACTAATGTTCTGGTAAACTACATCTAAAATTTCAAATGTTTAGACTAAAAATAGGCGGAGAATTATTGTAGAATCTGCAAAGGTCAACTCTTTCAACTTTCGCCAAAAACTGATTACAAAGCTTGCCCTATGGCTGAATACTCTTTATGTAAAATTTCAAATGTTTGGAGCCAAATTTTTCGGAATAGTTTGCTAGAGACCGTAAAGGTTAAATCTTTCACACTTTGGCCCCTTGGCAGCCAAGGTTCGGCTAAAAACCGATTAAAAGTGTTGCTTTATGTCTGGATACACTTTATGTGAAATTTCAAATGTTTAGGCCAAAAATTGGTTGAGAAGTCAAATTTTTTTTAACTTTGGCCTTAATTTTGACCCCTTACTATTTATTGTTTTGGGCTCAAATCAAGTTAAAATCTTTGATCATTGTCCAAGAAACCTACATCTAAAGTTTTAAGTGTATAGACCCAAAATTGGCGGAGTAATTTGGTAGAGTTTTCAAAGGTCAAAGCGTTTAACTTCGACTCCTTGACAGCCAAATTTCTGCCCAAAAACCGACTAAAAAGATTTTCCCAAATCTCAATATCCCTTATGTCAAATATGGAGTCTGTAGACTGAAAATTGTCAGAGTAGTTTAGTAGAGAAATGTACATACACAGACAGACACACATACACAATTATATATATATATATATTCAATCAAAATGTAATGTAAATAACAATCTTTCACAGAGAATGCTTTTTCAAGATTTCGATTGACTTTTCTATATTGTTTGTTGTTATATATATATATATATGTATATATATATGTTTGTTTCTATAACAAAATATTTCAGGATATTCTGTTCCAATTTGAAAGACAAAATCAATAAAACTATTTTTAAATCTGTTGTTCTGAGCTCATATTCCCATTTATTAGCTGCTCATTTGAGGTTGTGTAGTATATGTTAATTCTTTATGCTTCCATCTTCCCCGGCTTCACCTCCATCTTTTTTCGAGGAAGGAGAGAGACTATTTTCCCTGGCATTATATTCTCTAAGGAGAGTAGTGCAATATTAGTTATATCATGCTCCCAGGGGGAGGTAGTAAGAGTACAGTATATGTTACTTCGTCATCACACTATCCTCTCGGGCTAGAAAAAATATGCAAGCGGAGGAAGTCTATATAACCTAGTGTATACGAGGGTCGTTCTATTTAGCAGTTTTGCATGGTGCGGAACTCAAATTTAAATATGTTGACCTTGGGGACTTTTGGTGACTGAGTCATTTCTTTTTTTTTTTTTTTTTTTTTTTGCATGATGCGGAACTCAAATTTTCATATGTTAAGGCTTAAAACTGCACCGTGTCTTTATTTCCACCAGGATTTGACGTCCCCTGGGGACTTTTGGGGCTAAATGTGGGAGGGGGTAAATGCTGAACTTAGTCATATTTTTATATCTCGTTCACTGTGCACTCACGGGGGACCATGCATGCTTCACTTGTTTTTCTTATGCTTACCTATCGCCACTTGAACGTAAGCGACTACTACTTGGGACCATGCCTAGGAAAGATTAAGATGTTGGTTTACATTATATTCAAACTACTACATATCAGTACAGTTAGGGAATCAGGTAGCAGGAAGGGAATTCCAATGTCTAGCTGTTTGAGAAAAGAAACTATTAGAGTAGAAAGCTTTCTGGCATTTAGGGATCTCAACAGTGAAGGGATTTGATTTTGTTGCTAAGTGGGTTTGTCAAGGATATGTACGTCGAGGGAGCACAAATACAGCGATTTCATCAGAGCACATACCATTAAAATACTTGTAAAACAGGTACAGAGATGCAACATTTCGGCGATGGGACAGGGGTTGGCGCTTAGTTGACAAAGTGGTGCTTATTAGATTTGAATACTCTTTTTTTTTACCCTATCCAAGAGAAAGAGACATTGTAGATGCACCAGTCCATCTGACGATAAAAATGTCGATTTCTCTCTCCGTTAGCCTCGCATTAGACAAAGTTTCTTCGCAAGGGCTTCCCGTTTGTGAAACACGTTGCCGCGAGACTGCTTCCTTCTAGATTAAAACGAAGTCGTCTCTAAATCCCATGTCAACAGGTTCTTGTGAATTGTTCCCACTCGTCATTCGAACCTAGTTCTTCTTGTTAATCTTTTCCAATCCTCTCATATAATTATTTCTCAGTTGTCAATCATTCGGCCACATTAGCATATGTCCTCGAGTAGCTTTTTACATAGATAAACGACGACCTTCTCGTAAAAAATATAAGTTTATTTAATGCTTGACGCTTGTGTTTCGTTTAATGTCAGAAATTTTTCTTTAGAAAATTCGTAAGTAAAAGCAGCTTCAACACTTGACTGCAGTATCACAGTATCACCCGATGTGTACTTGTAGATGGTCATAATCATAAAGAGGAAATCGGAACAAAGTGCCTACTCAGCGTGGGCGTGTATTTCGCGTGTTCTTTTATTTTTCTGTATATTAGGTTTTTGTTTTTTTGTTTTTTGGTTGTTTTTTCATATGAAATTTTTTTTATTCTACAATTTGTTTCTATCTCAGACGCTATGCAGCAAGTAAAGTTTCACATATAATTATTTTTGCTTGCTTAATATTGGCTTTGATAGCAAGGCAAGTGTTTTTTATGCATTTAGTTATAAACTAGCAGGGAGACCCAACTTTGCTCGGGATTGAATGATGATCATCGAAACTGATGAAACCATCTATTTTTCAAATTGATTGATTGTCTGCTCTAGTTGGGGACCCATCGCGGTGCACCAGGAGGAAACTTTACGTGCCTCCTTGTAGTGACTTAGTCCACAATACATTATAGTCTATATTGCACTGTAGAGAACATACTGTTTAATTTATAAAATTATGTTTATATATAATGGTTTGAATAAAAGTTTTGAATGTAAATGTCAAGTATCATGCTTCAGTTGTACTCTAAACCTTTTGAACGCACCCCTGTCATATTAAAGAACCCATTGTTGATTTTATGGGCTGGCTTTTCTGTTTCTATGGTGATAGGTGCTTGGATCTAAATTTAAAATGAAAAAGTCAAGTATCATGATGCAATTGTACTTTAAACAGAAACATTCATTTCGAACGCGCCTTTGTAATATCACAGAACATACTGTTGATTTTATATACCTGTCCTTTCGGCTTGTGTGGTAATAAAACTTCTCAAATCCACCTATGATTTTAGGCTGCATAAAGCGTTAACTTTGATCTGAATCTCCTATCCCTTCTTACATCGGATGTTCGTTTATTATATAGGGGGTCTTCTTAAAAGAGTGTCTTAGAGAGTCTTATTATAAGTGATGCTTTTTCTTAGTGAGAGATGCTTATCTTAGAGAGAGATGCTTAGAAGGAGTCTTATTACAGTGAGGGATGTTGAAAGACTCCGAGAGAGAGATTGTTCGTTTATAGAGACTTAGAGAGATATGTTGGAAGAGACTTAGATGGATTGTTCATGTTATAAGAGATTCTTATATATTAAAATGTTCATTCCTTGTTGTGTAGAATGGAAGAGAAGGAGAAAGCTCTTGAAGTGAGGGATAGTGTTCAGACAGTTCGGACATGATGATGTTGAGACGTGTATGTAAGAACATATAACACAAATATATAATACAATTGGACTTTACCTTTGTATAAGAATCATAAACACAAGACCAGCTTTACAAAAAACACTTGATGGTTTATTCTTCACACGGCCGTGATTCCATCATCAAGAATTCAAAGTTTCACATTTTTTTCTTGAAGTGACGTCTCGCTCCTAGACGACTGAATCTCTCTGAGTTTTCTCACTGACTGTTTTCTAACTCTCTAAAGTTTTTCTCTATTCCTAGAACTTTCTATTTTCCGTGACGTCATACACATGTTAAAACGTGTTCTTCTTTCACGTGTCCTGGACATACGTGTCCAAAACTTTTCCTATTTCTCAGTAACCTATTTATCCAATATGTTAAAAACATTATCTTATAAGCTGCATTCTTTCAATTTAAAATTTCATAACAAACTTGACAGCTCACATTCTTTTCTTGAATTAAAATTTAATTTAAATTCTCACACGTAATCTATTTCTACACCTAGATTACGAGGTTCGAATTCCGCCTATGCTATTTCATTTTCATTTTAAACTAAATTCTCTATTTTTATACTTACATGAAAAGGGGACAGCCCTTATCATGTAACACGTTTATCGATACTTATCGAAGGCATTCCGGCACTTCCAGGCACATAATGTACCTTTGTGTAAAATTTAATAAAAATCGACCCATCCGTTTTCGAGTCCCTAGAGAACGAACTTACACACACAGAGAAATACAGACAGACAAAGGCACGGGCAAATTTCCTTTAATGTCATAATAGAGGCATTTGTTTGTTTAATAAATTGATTTCCTTTCTGAAGTTAATGAGTTTGTGTTATTTTTCTATTGATACTGCCCAACAATATTTTCCAATTATTATTTTTTCACAATTTGGTTTCAAGGACTTTTTGGGTTTTCTCGGAGATTCTCTACTGATCTCCTCTTTTATTTCTTTCCATTCTCGCACATTGTTTCCCATCTCCAATATGAACGTGACTAGCCTTTACTTACTAGAAGTTTCCACACGATCATTATTTCTGATTGCTTACTAGCAAAAACAAATAGTCTTTCTTGTAATCTAGCTTCTCCAGATTCCCAGCATTCCCCACCTCTTTTAATAACTGTTGCAAACCAGTTTGCATTATTGCAACAGTCGTTTGCTATTGAGTTCTCATTAAAAACAACCATTAGATTTCTCCGGAATTTGAGAAGAAGTCTCTCACGACGTGTATTTACACGCCTTTTCGGTGAAGATCTGAATGGTGCTCTGCCTCTTCGATCTTTCGACCCTTCCCAACTATTTCGTGTTGTGTCAACAAAAGCAAGTGCCATTTTATGGGTGTGTCTGTGCGTGTGGTTTCTGAAAAATGTTCTAGTAGTAGTAGCGGTAGTAGTAGTAGTTCGAACGAATACAACCGGAACAATTACTTTTTTTCTGAGGTCATCAGCAATATATAATTAGACATGGTGGGTATAAGCATTCTAACGAATATATATATATATATATATATATATATATATATATATATATATATATATATAATATCAGCCCCTTTACAAAACTTGTTTCTTATCGTTGAGCACTTTCAGTTGTAATAAAGTCGATCAACTTAGCTAATACGCGCAGATCGTCATATTATAATAATAAGATCACTCTTATTGACATATTTATTATTTAAGCATTTAATAAGAATAAATGTTTAATTTCAACTGTATCTCTCGCAATTTGCGGTATCCTAGTGGTTCGGGCCCTTGCTAATGAAGCCGGGCATGACTTCTGTTGCCAGAGTTCGAGTATCTCGACTGGCGTTAATCGTGACACCCTGCGCTGATGATTCCCGAAAGGATCAAACACTAGTGTATGTAGGTATATAATAATTATTATAGTGAATAATATATATATATATATATATATATATATATATATATATTTAGTCATCGACTCATCAGTGCCGCTAGACTAGCATCTCTCCCAGGCCAAGGATTGAACCTGGAACCGTCGTGTTGACAGTCGGCGGTTCTCCCACTTGACCATTTAGTTATGCGTAAATAACTCGTCGGAATGTCTATTTAAATAGACACCCGCCACCACTTTTATAGTGCTCAAATCGCCTGTTCGTAAATAAACAAACAACGAGCTTCGCATTTTCAGCCAATTAAGTAGCTGGTGAGATTATTTACGACAGTGCTCTACCCAAAGAGGGGGGCTTAAAATATATTTGAAGTCGTCGACATACAGTCCTGTTTCGTTGTATCACAACTCATCAGTGCCGCTAGACTAGCATCTCTCCCAAGCCAAGGATTGAACCTAGAACCGTCGTGTTGACCGTCGGCAGTTCTCCCACTCGACCATGGAATCGACGCCCGTAAATAACTCGTCGGAATGTCTATTTAAATAGGCACCCGATACCACTTTTATAGTGCTCAATATATATATATATATATATATATATATATATATATATATATATATATATATATATATATATATATATATGCTAAACTGTGCGTGCGCTAATATTTATGTGTATTTATGTCTATAGGTACGCGTGTGTTTTGTGTATGCGAATTAACGAGTTGGTGGTGTACGTATGCGTGTTTATATACCGTGTCCACGTATGTGTCTACTCTATGTTTGACAGTTATGTGTATGCGCGCATGTTTTTGAGTGCTCAATGTGTATTCGACTGTGCGCGCGCGTGTGTGTATGCGTGTGTTTTACATGTATGCATGCGTGTGGGTGTGTCCTGTATGAACTGTATGTGTGTACACATGTGTATGTATGTTTATGTAATTTAGTGTTGGGGCGAAGGGGCTGTTTGGTGTACGTGTGCGGATTGTATGCGTTGTTACTGACCTGCATTTTATATCAACAAATCAGGGAGATATGACGACCATTACTACGAATACAAACATACACACACACACACACACACACACCAGCACAAGCACATACTCAAACGCATGTCTGTGGGTGCGTGCGTGTATGTGTATGCGCTGTAAGTTATCTGGGAAAATCCCTAACTCTCATAAAACGATATTGCTTACAAAACGAGCATAAATCAATAACAAGATACTTAATTTGATATAATTTCAGAAGATAAGCCTGTTTTCAGAAAAAAATGAAAATGACGCTAATACAAAATCCATTTCGAAACCAGGTTCACATTATATATATACTAGCAGACTGCTTGACGTTGCTCGTTCGTAAAATACGCTTTAATACGATATTTTGATTAATATGAATTCCATATTTATTAATTTAAAGCCAATTATTTACTGATATATTTAAACCAACATGTAGAAGTGATTTCAAAGTTTAAAAGATATGACTTCGGTGTTATCAGTTAGAATCCAAACCAAAACATTGCTTTCCGGCATTATATATATATTAGTGGGCTGGAAAAGCTACAGGAGAGACAACGAAACAAAACAAAACTAAGCAAAATTCATCCCATTCATCCCAAAGTAGCAAAACTGAAGCTGGTCTGCCAGGTCACTATATATACAAATGTACACAAATTTGGATATAATTTATTGGTTTGAAAATATAGGTTCAATATGGATATAGTTAATATATATGTGTGTGTGTGTGTGTGTGTGTGTGTGTGTGTGTGTGTGTGTGTGTGTGTGTGTGTGTGTGTGTGTGTGTGTGTGTGCGATTGAATATGTCTATACTGGGGGCCAAATTAAATATTAAAATGCTTTTGTTCTAAAGGTTGAAATTACATGAAAATTTGTAGGCTTTTTGAAGATTACAATACTATTTTATGATTAAAAAGTTATGACAATTGGTAAAAAAGAACTTACATTTTAAAGCAAATAAAATATGCCTAAATTTGCCTACACTTATATATGCTAGCAGAAGTTACTTTTTATGGTAGAAAAGTTCATTGGTTTGTATTTTTAAGTAGTTTGTAAAAAAGAAAAAAAAAATTTAATTCACGAACCGGTTTAAAAAAATCAAAATGGCAGCGACTTTCAAATGGAGAGCCATTTGAAAGAAGGGGCACCTGAGCATTCTGTGTTAACAATTTAAGAGAGTTCTGTCAACGTAAGGAATATTTATAAACATATTTTAATGTTCGATTATGGCATGTGTAGTTTATATAAAAATTCATTTAAGTAGTTATCACCTCAAATTTCGTTTTAAAGAGCATTTAAAACTATTTCAAAACAAAAAATAACATGAACTGAACTTTTATTGACTATGGTAATATTTATTTCTTGTATATTTATTTTTTCGGGTAGTCGTTTGTTGGCTTTTCTGCTAAACAATCTTACTAAAAAATATCGACCAAATATCGAAACACAAAGAAACAAAAACAGTTTTGAAAAATAATGAAGCTTTACTTACTTTAGTATAATCATGCGAAACAGCAAAATAGGATATTAAAAAGTAAACACGTAATTACTTTAGTTTTTTAAAACAAAGAATCGATATAAATATGAATAAGAAGAAAATGGCGCCCTTTTCAAGCAGAACAGCTTCGTTTCAATTTTACAGTATTGAACGGTGTAGTATTGTGTCGTCGAATTCAGGGTTTCACTATTGTAATGTAAAGAACACGCAGAAAGGGTTGTAATCCACTGAATTCCTTCTAGTACACTGAAAAAAAAGCTTAAACAGATATATAAATAAAAATAAAAAGGTTATGTAAATGTTTTTAAAAAGACACGTAATCACGTGAGCAGGATTTTTTCCTTCTTTTGACACGATAACAAGTAACGTTCTTATTTTTTATTATTTATCTATTTATCTATTTTCGTAAGAGTGTCGCGTGCAAGTGGAGAAGGAAAAAACAGAGTTATGCAAAATTTGTGTCGAGAATTGTCTAAAGTTCCGACTTTGACGTGAATTTATGAGGTAAATTTATTCGACACAATATGATTCAACTAAAAAAAATTATATAAATAAAAGCTAACGTGAATTAAGATTAAAGTTAAGGTGTTATTGTGGACCCTCACCCCTTTTAAAAAAAAAACCTTGTTAAACTTTGTGACATATTTCCATTCTATGGAGGTCAGGCGCGAACGAACACCAAATAATTTTATTATACCATATTTCTTCAAACTGAAAATTTATTATCAAAGTATATTTACGCAAATAGATAAGAAAAATCTTTGTTAAAGTTCGTGCCATATTTCCATGGAGTACAGGCGCGAACGCAGACCCCACAATTTTATTATATCATCCCTTTTTAAGTTGAAACATACATATCAAAGTATTCTTATGTACATCTATATCAAAAACCCTTGTAAACGTTTTTTTTCTCTCTTTTTTTATTTCCGTACTTTGGGGGCCAGGCGCGAACGCAGACCCCACAATTTTGATGAACCACCATTCACACTTGAAGACACAACAGATGAAAAATTAAATTTATTCAAAATTCGGATTTTTATTCTCAGAATTTGAAGGCCTGTCGTTGTTGTATTTTTTCTTTTTACAATCTTCCGCATATATATATATATATATATATATATATATATATAATATGTATGTATCGAATATGAAAAATACACCTTTGTAAAGTTCATTTTTCGCTTAATAAATGGTGAAAACTTTCTCTTGATTTGATTAACTGATTTTTGGTAAATCTTTTAAAGAATGTATTTTCAACGTTTGACGGCCATGGTGGTGACGTGCCTCTCCACGCTAACCTACAAAAAGCGATTCCAAAGACAACATCTGTTCTCCCTCAACGGAAGGCGCTGGTAGATTGGATTTGGGTTTAAAACATCATGAATGGAAACTACCTTTCGACGATATTTTTTTTCACTTCAGCAGCAAGTCACAGTCGCCAGTGGGCAATCACAAAAGATATCTCATCGTCGATTTCATCTCAATAGCGAAAAGAGAACATTGCATGTTTTCATGTCGGTAATGATCCAGAATCTGACACAAGGCTGCATCGACATCTTCTGGCAGTTTACGATAAGCAGCTGGAACAATTGCCGGAAACAAGCGGACGCGAACTCTGTCAGATGATCAATTAAAAACGCTGAGAACCAAACTTTAACACAAGAAAATATAACTTACCGTTAGTGTAATTATATGAAAGATTTTTTTTTCAAAAAAAGTATATTGACAAAAATTGTTTCAACGCGTATTTTAAAGAAACATGTTTGGAAATAACAAATGACGAAAATCGAAAGTTTTTCTTTTCATGTAAAGTATTTAAGAATTTTTTTTTTTTTCGCAAGAAAAATTTCAATAAAAAGTCTCTTTTTAAACGAAAATATTTTTTTTCGTGGAAACAACTATGGTAAAAAATGTTTGGTCAAGAATAGTATCAAATATTTTTTTTTTCCTATTTAGGAAGACGTCGTCTGCTGACAGACGATTGCCGATTGGCTAATGGCGTCGGCTTTTCCAGCTGATTTTCTGGCAGGTTATTGTAAATTGCTGGAAGATGCTATGTCCTTGAGTCAATTTTTAAATCAGTATTCACATTTCTGCTTGGTGGAACAGGCTGTCAGAGGATGTAGCACTGACGACTACCACATGCAAGTTTGAAGCAGGTTTGGGCAACAATTCAGATTCTATAAATATGAAAACATCTTCTAGCTGTTCATTTACATGGCTTGATGTACTTTGCTAATTATTTGACAAAATCTAATATATAAAAGGGTATATGTCTGCTTGTCTGTCTCCATATTTTCTCACCGAAACTAAAAGTCGTAGAGGCCTCAAATAATTGGATTTTTTACTGGCCGTTCTTTTATGAGCGTTTAGCCGATTGAAATAGTTTTTAAGCATCTAAAATGGGTCAAAATTGAAAAAATCGTTACACATTTTGTACATTCATCCAAGTTTATTTTTAATTGATTCACATGCGTATCAAGTTGGTGATGTGGTAACGTCAGCAGCTTTGACTGCTACAGCTCCGGTTTCGATTCTAGCTGGTGGCACCCAAATATTTTCGTTATTTTTTTTATTATAGTGTCAATTTTCTATAGATTGTTATATTGTACACAATATATAGCATGACATAGTCATACTATACGCTTAAATATGGTATCATAATTTATTTTTTTATTATAAAACCAATTCTCTATTGATTTATGTATTGAACCCAATATATAGTAGTGATTTCAAAAGTGAAAAAAAATTACTTGGGTGCCATCAGCGAGAATCGAAACCAAAACATATATCTCCCAAGCCTTATTCACTACGTCTAACCTATATCTATACGCCTATGAAAACTGAAGGTATAACGTTGTTTAAGATATAAATGTAATATACGTAGAAGTAACACGTTTAGTCGACTAACGACTGCTAAGTTCTATTTTTGAATTTTGATTCCTTAGCAGCTATTTTTACCGGCTAAAAACAAATAGAATTTGTTTCACACATCTAGATCATCTATATATCAAGTTTCAAATCTGTAGACCGAAAATGAACATTTGCCGCTTTTCAAAAGATCCGTCGAATCAAGATTAACTCAGATGGATAAGGTATGTTTCCCTATTGGCCAGTGTTAATGGCCAGTGTTAATGGTCAGTGTATCCGTCCCTATTATTGGAAACGCCGTCTGTATTAAAGGTTATGTGTTCTGTTTATATATTCATCAGCAGACGATTACATATGCACTTCAAATATATGTGCACTCAACATGTTAGAGACAATTAAATATATCACACATAAAACAGAAAATAGGTGCATTTATATATACTCGTAAATATATGAACACATTATATAGGCAATAGTAGATGCCCTTTTCTCTACCCTGCAACCTCTCTCCCACAGAAGAGACGTTGCGGGCCTATCCTTGTTTTATCGTTATTTCCATGGCAGGTGCTCGTCTGAACTCCAATCTGTGGTCCCCCCTCGCCAATCTTTCACGAAAAACACTCGTCTAGCTGAATCCACTGTGAAAAATTTCCCCCATTCTATATCTGTGCCTAAATCAAAACGCGGATTCCATGAAAAAAAGCTTCTTTCTTAGAACTGCACGCCTGTGGAACTCTGTTCCGTCTGCCTGCTTCCCACCGGACTACAACTTGGATGTCTTCAAGTCCAACGTTAGCAAATTCTTAATGAACCGCCCTCTTAAGTAAACACTTCATCAAATCTCAACACTAACGTAATGTACTTGCAACAACCCTTATCCCTGAGTGGTTTCCGGTCCTTGATAAGTGGTGATCACTGTGTAAAAAAAGAAAAAATAGTACACAAGGGTTTTTGAAATATAATTCCATAAAAGGCATATTCTCATATTTGAGCTTTACTTTATAAAATCTTTAAAACATTCACACAAAAACTCGTCTGGCTACAACCACTGTAAATATTTTCCTTTTGTTCCTCTGTGCACCCAAAATTAAACGGAACTTCCATGGCCTAAGACTCTTTCCAAGAACTGATCGCCAGTGACACCCAAAACAGATGACTACGCCATTACTGTTTTTAAGTTCAATGACAGCAAATTCTTGTTCAGCCGTCCTTTTAAATAATAATCAGGTGTGAATTGTTATAATCACCGTTGCTAATCTCATCGATGGTCACATGACAGACTCAGTTGAGCCTTATCATTATGAGCGGTGACTGGCTCGTAAAAATTCAAAGTGCTTTGATTAATACGTTTCGGGTTGAAATAATATCATGGGTTACCGTTCTTAGCTCCGATGTTCATGCAATAGAAGTATTATAAGCATATCAGCAGTATACAACAGATATAAACGATACAACTGTGGAAATTCCACGGGTCCGACTAGCTATTTCTTATAACTCTAAACTCTTACAGATTATTTATTGAAAAATTATATGTTATATATTTCATAGTCGTGCCATTGGTTTCATTTACATGGATTAGACTTTTACCATTTAAAATACCGTAAAAAGTCCTCTCAAATCATCGGCGACTCAAGAAGTGAAAACAATTCGAAGAATTAAGATTAATCTATGATAATGAAACTATGAGATGTCTCTGTAATAAGACATATATAGTTTCTACGTGAAAAATCTGCATTCTGTCAGATTTGCGATTAAGCGCGATATTGATTTCTTTTTAACAAATCCCAACGCTCTGTTCTAAATTCTTGAATATATCAGCAGAATATATAAATAGTTCTCTAAGTACCCCCAACACCAAATAACTACTTAAATGAATTTTTATATAAACTACACATTCCATAATCGAATATTCCTCAAGCACAAAATAACGGAAAACATTAAAATATGTTTATAAATATTCCTTACGTTGACCGAACTCTCTTGAATGCTCAGGTGCCCCTCTTTCTAAATTGAAAACGGGACTCCCCATTTCAAAGTCGCTGCCATTTGGAATTTTTTAAACCGGTTCGTGAATTTAAAAAAATAAACAAAATTTACAAACTACTTAAAAATACAAACCAATGAACTTTTCTACCATAAAAGTAACTTTTATTGACTATGGTAACATTTATTTCTTGTATATTTATATTATTATATATATATATATATATATATATATATATATATATATATATATATATATATATATATATATAACATTTTCTTTTTGTAAGGAAACATCATTTTGTTGGTCACTCTTGGCTACAAATGTAAACAAAGTTGATATAAAAAATATATTTTAGCGAAATTTTTCTTTACTTTCATCATATCTTGCTTCTGGTAAATTTTTTGAGTATCGAAACCTATCTTTTCACAAACCCCTCCTTTTCATAACCCATCATACTTTCATCAATCACAGTCCATTTTCTATAGGCTGTTTCTGAACCCTGTCAACGACGGGTACTTCTGCTAGTTGAATATATGTTGATATTATCATCATAATAAAATTGAATATATGTTGATATTATTATCATAATAAAATTGGATATATGTTGATATTACCATCACAAAAAATAAAATATATGATGTTATAATCATCATAATAAAATTGAATATATGTTGATATTATCATCATAATGAAATGGAATATATGTTAATATTATCAACATAATGCTATTGAATACATATTGAGGTTATCATCATAATAAAAGTGAATATATGAGGATATTATCATCATAATAAAATTGAATATATTATGATATTATCATCATAATAAAATTGAGTATATGTTGATGTTATCATCATAATAAAATTGAATGCATGTTGATATTATAATCATAATAACATTTAATACATGTTGATATTATCATCATAATAAAAGTGAATAGATGTTGATATTATCATCAAAATAAAATTGAATATATGATGATATTATCATCATAATAAAATTGAATATATGTTGATGTTATCATAATAATAAAATTGAATGTATGTTGATATTATTATCATAATAAATTTAATGTATGTTGATATTATCATCATAATACAATTTAATATATGTTGATATAATCATCATAATAAAATTGAATATATGTTGATATAATCATCATAATAAAATTGAATATATTGAATATTCATTTAATTTTATACGCTTATTCGTTTCTGAATTAATTAATATCTGAAATTCAGTTTTGGAAAAATAAATGAGGATATTTTATGTGTTTACCCTCCTGTATTTTATTATACGAAATCTGAACAAAATATCGTTTTATTGATTTCAATTTCAATCCGTAATAAAGATGAAAAGTTTTTAAAAAAATGTTTATTTACATATATAAAAAAATATTTTTTTACTTACCTTGAATTAATAAATAGAACATGGAAATAAATTCAATATTTTTATGTTTTAAAAAAGAAATAACATTAGATTTCAATCATATGTAATATAATTAATAGAATTACAAAGAAAAAACAACATTCTCAAAAATAATTTTGAAGAGACTTAGATGGTTTAAATTCGATAATTTCGAATGACCAAATTTTGAGTAAGGTTTTAGCATTTTATATTTTAATCTGTTAAATTATGAAACTTTTTGGAGCTTGCTTGCTTGCACCTTGTCTCCGACGATCGGGCGATTCCATATTTAAAAGAAGGACGACAGGTGAATGCATATATATATATATATATATATATATATATATATATGTATATATATATATAGTAATACACATACAGTACTGTTTCGCTGTTTTACAGCTCATCAGTGCCGCTAGACAGGCAACTACCTCAAGCCAGGATTGAAACCCGACCGTCTGTACGACAGTCAAGGTTCCTAACCATTACGCTATTAGCGGCTGCTGAGCGAGTAGTGAGTTTAATGATGTTTTGACATATATATATATATATATATATATATATATATATATATATATATATATATATATTCAAACAAACGTTATTGAAGAGCACGGAATGCTTGTTTTATAATCTTTTTTTCATCTGTATGTATATATAATTAGGAAAAGAAAAAAAAACATAATTTCTACAACATGCCTGAGGATGATATATGTATCTCGAAAGCGCTCGCTATGGATCCAACTTATACAATTTTGAAAAAAAACACACACAAAAAAATCCATTCGTAGATTGGAGAAGATGAAAAGGAAGATAATAAAACAGAAGAATTTCGTGCACATCAATAACATTTGTTTGAATGAGAAGATGTTGCCTAAATATACATAATATATATATGTGTATATATATATATGTATATATATGTATATATATATATATATAGAGAGAGAGAGAGAGAGAGAGAGAAAATAAAAAGGAACAAACCGTATTATGTGTTCATCAACGTTTCGTCTTTATTTCGAGACTTCCTCTGGATTAGTTGTTTTTTCTTTGTAATTCTATTAATAATCGAAATAAAGACGAAACGTTGATGAACACATAATACGGTCTGTTCCTTTTTATTTTCTCTATTTTGTCGGAATACTATTTTCATTACTTTCATCATATATATATATATATACATATATGTGTGTGTATTTGTCTCACAACTATTCATTAGGTTTAATATACAAATAGAAAATAGTTTCTATAATAAATACGTAATCTACATGAATTCAAATATATTCAAGCGTACCTTACGACTGGACAACGCCGTGCGACCTACTAGTATAATATGAACATAAATACTGCCATTTGTAAAATATCAAAATCAACCATTTTAAAAATATATTATTGTAAAATATAATTCACTTGACACTAGTTTATTTGGTTTTAACGGCTTTTTACGCCCAAAATATGGGAACCCATAACGGATAAATTATTCAGATGTTTACATAACGTAAAGCTTATTAATAGATTAACTGTTTGAATTCACACATTTATTAGTTCTGCTGGCAAATAAATATATAAATATTTTAAAATAATAAATTTATATTTTTAATAAATATAATATTTGTATAAATATGAAAATCTAACGCAACAATAGCAAAAAGACGTTACTTCTATTATTCATATTTAGCGCTTTTAGACATCCGTCAGATTTACACACAATTTAATTTACACATAAAATGATCACGTTACCGATTTTCCGTTACGATTTGGCGATTTTACACAAAGAATGGAGGTGCCCATAGCTCTCTGTGGCATTAAGTTTTGGCGCTGTTATTGATGTGTATGTTTGAATGGGCCTATCACTGCTACCAGGCACCAAAAGAGATGTAAGGGGGAATTTTCTGAATATGCTGTATAAATGTAGGGTAGGGGCTGATCAATGAATGGGAATGGAGGAGGGGTTAAAACGCACAACTGTGAAATAGTCGGGAGGGGCTTGCGATTGGACGTGTACGCTGCCGAAAGGTTAATCAGTGGAGCTCTCCGTTTTAACTGTCGACCTCCGTGCGCGAACACACAAACACACACACACATACAGACAGTCAGACTCATACTCCTCCTCCAACCTACCTCTCCAGACTTGCCAACCCCCACCCCTTTCTCGACCTCTTTTCCAGACTCATGGAATGGTCAGATTAATTCTGAAATAGAAAACAATTTTTGACAAAGCCTAATCTCAAGAGGTTCTTCCTTTTCAAAATTAGTTTGTACCGACTGTAACTCTTCCCTGTACACAATCATCGGCCCTTTAGTGAGTCGTGGGCCGGGTGTCGGGTGCCCGTGGGTGTCTAAAAACCCTCTCCACGAGTATTTTTTCATGAAAAATAGAACTAAACATAATACTAAATATGTCTTATCACGCATTCGTTTCACACCATGACAATACTATTTAGCTTCGTGCTTTTTTTTTATCGAAAAATGACAATACCATCTATAAAGGGGAAAGATAGTTTGCTTGAAGCATTGCTGAAAACAAATATGTGAGTAATAATCTTTATTTTTTACTCACTTTAAACAAGGCATATTGCCACTTGAACGTAAGGGGCTACTAATTTGGACCATGCCTAGAAAAAATTATGATGTTTGTTTACGTTACATTTGAACTTCTGCATATCAGTACAGTTAGGGAAGCAGGTTCTTCCTTAGAACAGCTAGACTTTGGAATTCCCTTCCTACTGCAAGAGAATTCCAAAGTCTAGCTGTTCTAGGGAAGGGCCTATTAGAGCAAAAAGTTTTCTGGCATTTAGGCACCTCAACAATGAAGGGGTGTGATTTTGCTGCTGAGCGGGTTTGTCGGCAATATATACGTCGAGGGGGCAGACGTGCAATAAGTTCATCAGAGCACATTCCGTTAAAATACTTGTAAAAAAGGCAAGGTTGTTAAAAATGCAGAATACCGAGCTGTTAAAATGAGGCGATTATGAACAAATACGGACAAACGAGCGAAGGTCTTCATAAGATTATAAACTTCTGTAAATCTGTTTTTCAAAATCATTCACATCTGTAAAATAAATAAATATGGACTTACCCTTTGATATAACCGGGATGGTAAATATAAAAATAAACTTATTGTTTAATACTGTAACAGCAAGTTTATTTTTAATGCTTTATATATATAACTGCTTTTGGAAAATAGATTATACAAAGAGCTATAGTCTTACTAGTAGGTCACTCGGCGTGTCCTGGTCGTAAGATACACTTAAATATGATATTTTAATTAAGGCAAATTACGTATTTATTATTATAGATCCAATTCTCTATCGATTATTATATTGTACCCAATACATAGTAATAATATCAAAAAAAAAAAAATGACTTGGATGCCATCAGCTAAAATCTAACCAATTCTCCATCCTCATGCCCATGCGCATATAAATAGTTCAACAAGAACTTTGTTAAACCTATGAATGTACATTCATGCATGTAAACAGGTTTAGTTGACTGCTCCTACCAAGGTCAACTCTAGTTTGCAATTTTGACCTTTTAGCAGCAATTATTGTCGACTAAAAACCAAATCCACAAGGTGCCGCAGATTTAAATAAGCTATATAACAAATTCCAACTCTGTAAACAAATATTTAGAAAGGAGTTTGGCAGA
Organism: Euprymna scolopes; assembly: GCF_053919585.1. Taxonomy (NCBI): domain Eukaryota; kingdom Metazoa; phylum Mollusca; class Cephalopoda; order Sepiida; family Sepiolidae; genus Euprymna; species Euprymna scolopes. The sequence goes on from NC_136500.1 coordinate 54,404,866, forward strand.
GACTTTTCGCACGCAAGCACACACACACACACACACACACACACACAGACCGTGTGCTAGAACGTCTTCATTTTAAATTCTACGCAATTATGCAGCCTGTAGAAACTATTCAGAATAGAATTCAGCAAAATGATGAAATGAAACCAATCATCTAATAAGTTATTTCAACATTGTTATGACAAATAGTGGTATTAGGATAATATCGTTATTTCAACAATATTGTCATTTGAAAAGTTGTTATTTAAAAGATATTGTTATGTAAAACGTATTACTATCTAGAAAAATATTGCCATTACAAACATATTGTTATATGAACAATATAGCATTGTTATTTGAGCAAAATTTTAATTTAAAAATCATTGTCATTTAGAAAACTATTTGTCATATGCACAATCTTGTCATCTAAAACTATACTCATCTGAATGATAACCATTTTTAAACAATGTTTTAATCTGAAAACATTGTCATTTCAAACATATTATCTAAACAATATTGTCAGTTGAAAAATATTGTTATCTGAACAACAGTACAATTTGAAAAAATATTATCTAAACAATATTGTCACTTAAAAAAGAAATATTGCTATCGGAACAATATAGCAAGTTGAAAAATATTGTTATATGAATAATATTGTAATTTAGAGTACATATTATCTAGACAATATTGCTACTTGGAAAATAATTTTATTTGAACAACATTATCATTACAAAAATTATATTATATTAACAATACTGTCATTTTCAAAACTATTTTCTTATCTGAAAAACATTGTGACTTGAAAATTGTTGTGATCTGAAAAATATTATCGTGGGAAAAGATATTGTGGTTTGAACAATATTGTCATTAAAAACTGTTGTTATCTAACCGATATTGTCATTAAAATAATATTATCTTAACAATATTGTCAATTCTCAATATCTGAACAATATTGTCACGTGCAATATGTTGTTATCCAGACAGCATTGTCATTACAATAATATTGTTATCTGAACACTATTATTATTATTATTAATATTATATTAATTATTTTATTATTATTATTTTATTATTATTATTTTATTATTATTATTTTATAATTATTATTGTTATTATTTTATTATTATTATTATTATTGTTATTATTATTTTATTTTATTATTATTATTATTTTATTATTATTATTATTTTATTATAATTATTTTATTATTATTATTTTATTATTATTATTATTTTATAATTATTATTGTTATTATTATCATTATTATTATTTTATTTTATTATTATTATTATTATTATTTTATTATTATTATTTTTATTATTTTATAATTATTATTTTATTATTATTATTATTTTATAATTATTATTTTATTATTATTATTATTTTATAATTATTATTTTATTATTATTATTATTTTATAATTATTATTGTTATTATTTTATTATTATTATTATTGTTATTATTTTATTATTATTATTTTATTATTATTATTTTATAATTATTATTTTATTATTATTATTATTTTATAATTATTATTGTTATTATTTTATTATTATTATTTTTATTATTATTATTTTATAATTATTATTTTATTATTTTATTATTATTTTATTATTATTATTATTTTATAATTATTATTGTTATTATTATCATTATTATTATTTTATTTTATTATTATTATTATTTTATTATTATTATTATTATAATTTTATAATTATTATTGTTATTATTTTATTATTATTATTATTATTATTATTTTTATTTTTATTATTATTATTATTATAAAACTTTTGTTATTTGATAAAAATCGAAATTTAGAAAAACCTTGTTGAACTAGAGTGTCATTATTATGAATGTATATTTTTAAGATGAGGATTTTTAAATATTTTTTGTATCATTTCGACTATTCTTTTCATCTTAGTTGTTTTTTTCTTCACAACGTTTCGATCGATGTAACCTTCGACCATCTTCAGCCGTTAGAAATTCAAACGCAAATAGCGCCAAGTCTATTTCATCTGCGTTTAAATTTCTAACGGTTATGTTCGGTGGGAACGCAAGAAAAAAACATTTTTCATTATTCTCCAGCAAATCCAGTGTGAATGCACCTGAAAATGGTCGGAGATTACATCGGCCGAAACGTTGTGGAGAAACAACAACAACCAAGATGAGAATAACAGTCCAAATAATACAAAAAATAGATTCTCATTAATCTAGAAAAACGTAAATTAGAAAAACATTGTTGAATTGATTGTTATAAAAAATATTGTTATTTTGATTACATTATCACTTTAAAATATGTTTACTTAAATGGTATTGTCATCAATAAACATAGTATTATCTGAACAACATTGACATTATGACAATATAGTCATCAGAATCATGTTGACATAATATTATCTGAACCATATTCTCATTATATCTAAACAATATTGTCATTTAAACATATTCCTATCTGAACAATATTGGTATTTGGCAAACATTCTTATTTAATAAGTGTGTCGTGTGAAAATTGTTATTATTTCAACAATATTGTCATTAAAAGAAAATATAATATGGACAACATTTTTATGAGAAAATTGTTATCTAAAAAATGTTGTCAATTTAATAAGTTAAGTTACCTAAATAATATTGTGATCTGAAAAGTATTTCAATATTTATAATATTCTCATTTGAAAAATATTGTTATAAAAAACATTGTTATTTGAATAATGTTGTCATTTAAAATATATTGGTATTAGCTGAAAAATATTGTCGCATAAAAAATTATTAGCTTAACAATATTGTTATTTGAGAAATATTGTTAACTGGACAATATTCTCGTTATAAAAATATTGTTCTCTAAAAAATCCTGTCATTTTAAAATAATTATTATCCAAACAATATTGTCATTTAAAAAATATTGCTATCTATACAACACTGTCACTTAAAAAATATTTTTATGTAGACAACATTCTCACATTATAAATGTTATCTGAAGAATATTTTCATTAGAAAAATATTGTTCCCAAAGTAATATTGCTTTTTGGTATGTGACCAACATTGTTCCTCGATGAATATCGTTATCTCAATGATATTATCTTTTGAAAACTATTGTTATCTGTACAATACTGTCTTTAGAAAAAAAACGCGGTTAGTTAAAAAATGTTATAATAAGGAAAATATTTTTAATTTATTTATTTGCGGAACATTATTCTCATCTGTTTTTAGTTGTTGGTTCACGACGTTTCGGCCAACTATTCCTCTGGCCTTCGTCAGGTTATTAACCGTGATGGGATGAGAAGATACAGTTGAAGATTCAGCATTCCTATCCCGTCGCGGTTAACAACAATTGTTATTTGAAAAGCATTGTACAAGGGGCGTGCAATAAGTAATGCCCCTGACCCACTTCCAGTTGTCTGATCTAGCTGAAATTTTGCATGTGCAATAATTTATATCTCTACGGGTTATGTGGCAAATCACAGCTCTGAACTAATTGTGGTTTCTGTTTTACAGGTGTTTGAACCGAGTCAAGTGTGAAATGGAGCCTGTTGAATGTCGAGCAGTGATTCGGGTTTTGTATTTGAAAGGACGCACACCACAGGAGACTTTTGATTAAATGAAAGAAACTTATGGTGATAATGCCCCATCATATGACCTTGTAAAACGCTGGCATCGTGAATTCAAACATGGCCGGAAGTCTGTGGAAACAGCTCCCAGACCTGGTCGCCCCCCTTCTGCCATTGATGAGGCATCTGTCCGTCAAGTTGAAGCTGCCATTTTGGAAGATTGGCGCATTGCTATTCGCCAAATAGCCCAAGATGTCAAGATTAGCACAGGGTCTGTGAAAACTATCATTCATGTCCATTTGCATATGCATAAGGTGTCTGCCAGATGGATTCCCAGGTTGCTCACACCATTCCAGAAGCGAGAACACGTCGAGTGCTCGAGGATGAATTTGGAGATGTGTCAAGAAGATGAGTCAAAGTTTTTCAAAAGACTGATTACCCAGGATGAAACCTGGGTCCATCACTATGATCCAGAGACCAAAGCACAGTCAATGCAGTGGAAGCACTTGAACTCACTACCTCCAAAGAAGGCAAGAGTGGAGCCCTCCGTTGGTAAGGTCATGCTCACAGTCTCTGGGACCAGGACGGAGTAGTGATGACAGATTTCCTGGCAAAGGGTACCACAATATAAATTAAGGGAAGCTATCAAAATCAAGAGGCGGAGCAAGATCAGCAAAGGTACCCTCCTCCTGCAGGACAACGCTCCAGTCCACAACTCGCATGTTGCCAGATCAGAAGCACGGGCGTGTGGTTATGAAATCCTGCCCCATCCTCCCTACTCACCTGACCTTGCATCCTCTGACTTTCACATCTTCCCAGCCATTAATTTTTTTTTGAAAGGAAAGCGTTTCCCAGATGATGCAGCCTTGATTTCTGAAGTCACGTCGTGGTTGGAGGACCAACCTGGGGTGTTCTAGAAAAACGGTCTCCAGAGCTGCATCAAACGATGGGAGAAATACATAACTTTGGGTGGTTGCTATGTAGAGAAAGACTAATAGCTGTGCCAAGTGTCGTTGCTCTGCTGCTATGGGAAGTGGGTCAGGGTCATTACTTATTGCACGCCCTTTGTAAGTTTAAAAATAATTGCTATTTGAACAGTGTTGAATTTTTTAAATAATTATATCTAGACACTTTTATCATTATAGAATCCTGACAATATTGGCATTATTAAATATGTTGCAATGTGAACAATATTATAATTTTAAAAATATCGTTATCTGATTGTCATTAGAAAGTTTTCTTATCCGAAAAATATTGCAATTTTTAATTTTTAAACTAAGATTATCTGAACAACATTGCAATTATAAAAATATTGTACTCCGCACAATATTGCCATTAGTAAATATATTGTTGTCGGAACAGCACAGATATTTGAAAAATATTATTATCTAGACGACATTATCATTAGTAACGTATCAGAACAATATTAATATATTATTATCACTGGAAAAATATTGTTACTTAATCAGTAATCCCATTGAAAAATACTGTTATCTGAACAACATTGTCGTTTGGAAAATAGATACTTATCTAAATAATATTGTCATTTGAAAATATTTTTATACGTACAATATTGTCTTTGAATAATGTACTCATTCGAATAAGATATACATATATATATATATAGTCATCCACGTACAGTACTGTTTCGCAGATCATCAGTGCGGCTAGACAGGCAACTACTTCAAGCCAGGATTAAAACCCGACCGTCTGTACGACAGTCAAGGCTCCTAACCATTACGCTATTGACGGCTGCTAAACGAGTAGTGAGTTTAACGATGTTTTGACATCGTCCAAAATACCTCCGCTCGATTTGTTTACACAAAGAGCGTCGCTTATACGCTAATGGTAATTCGTGTATCACTTCTCAATATGCTCAACTCCAGCGGAGGAGCATTATAGTCATCCACATACAGTACTGTTTTCACTGTTTCACAGCTCCACATATATATATATATATATATATATATATATATATATATATATATATATATATATGGTTATCTAAAATAGATTTACATATTAATGATTTGAGTTTATTCATTTAATAAATGATGACTCAATTATTAACCTTTATAATTATCAGTTTTTGTAATCAAGCATGCAAATAATGGCACAATGTTTGTAATTGTATGAATGGTCAGAAAACAGTTGTAACGAATATAAAAATACACAGTATGAAGCTATCATTTTTAATATTATTGTTTGCAGTTATATTTATATGTATATATATATATATATGTATATATATAAATATATATACACACACACACACATATATATATATATATATAATTATTTTTTTTTTACTATAATAATTAAATACCTATATATATATATATATATATATATATATATATATATATATATATATATATATATATATATATAAAATTACAATTAAATTCACCAAAATGATCCACGATGGTAAAACTAAAGTATATTATAAATATTAAAGAATTAATATTTATAAAGTAATCTCAACCAGATGTAAAACCTTATTAACCCTTATCCTCGAGTGGTCTCTGGGCCTTGATAAGTGGTTATTCCTATGTAAGAAAAAACTCGATAAAACCAAATAGGAGATAGAGCTTATAATAGGAGCAAACACTTAATAAAACATGTTAAAAACACTTTGAAAAAGAGTTAAAAACATATTTAATCTGAAAAGGAAACACTTGATAAGTGGATAGTCCTTAATCCGCGGAGTTTCGAAGAAATACTTTCTTTCTCATAAGAGGGTAGGAATTAGGAAAATGCGGGATCGGATTTTGCATACAAAAGTATTTCATGAAACAAAAAGTAAGTCAAAGATCTTACTTGATAACAAAAAGTGAAGCAGAGGGTATATGGTAAAGAAAAAGGTGATTGCACGTGAATGGATAGTCTAGTGAAAAGTAAATAATCCAATGACGGTATAATCCAAAAATATAACTCCAAGAAAGTTAATTGGCTTTCCATTTGCACAAGTAAAATCCAAAGAAATCACGTAATTGGAAGATGGTCCAAAATAATCCAAAAGGCCGAAATCCATAGATTAAGGACTATCCACTTATCAAATGTTTCCTTTTCAGATTAAATATGTTTTTAACTCTTTTTCAAAGTGTTTTTTAACATGTTTTATTAACTGCTTGCTCCTTTATATATATATATATATATATATATATGTATATATATATATATATATATATATATATATATATATGAATTAGATTACAAAGGAACAAACCAAGTTATGTGTCTATCAACGTTTCGTCTTTATTGCATATTGTGGATAAACGAAATTTAGAAAATAAAATACCAATACAGCATTTAAAAAATATTTGTTTTAATTAAAAATATAACTCTTCTCCATTTTAGAACAAAAAAGTCCTTGGAAATTCAAAAAATAATTATTGCGTTGTGAAGAAGAGTACGATTTTTTAACATTGTGTAGCCGTTAATATATTTTAAAAAGATACGATGTAATTTATATTCTTTTGGGAATAAACATGGTATTTCATGTGCCTGGCAGTGTTCTTAGATAAGTTTTGTATCGGAATGTCTTCCATAAGTATCGATAACCGATAATCGAAAAAAATCCGATGAAAGAAAGAAAAAGCGATTTTGACCAAAGTTAACACTTTACACAGTCTAACATCACTAGTGCCTTTAGGAAGTTTTACTAGCACACAAGGTGAAAGGCGTGATATAAAATAAACAGTAGGTTCTTTGATATGATAGCGGCGTGTCTGAAATGAATGACCTATGGTACTTGACTTTTCCTTTTTAAACTTTAATTCAAGATATCTTCAGCTTTCGTTTAAAAATCAGGAAGTTGTATTTTGCTTTATAGAGTATCGGTTCATAATACACATAATTCAATTCAAGCTATTATATATAAAAATAATTTAATAAAATCAACAGTAGGTTCCCTACAGTGCAATGTATTCTGAACTATTTCACTCCGAGGAGGAATGTGACGTTTCCTTCCAGTGCACCCCGATGGGTCCCTCAACTAGATTATGCGATTAATCGATTTGATTGAAAAATGAGTGATGTATCAATCATAATAAAAATATGGGAGTGTGAAACATTCTTTAATCATAATTCAGTCTCGAGCAACGTTGGGTCTTCTTGTTGCCAGGATACTATATTCAAAAAATGCAGACAAATTTGGGAATATTATTGGTTTGAAAATAGAGAATCATTTTGAAATTTAAAAATTTTAATCCTACAATAGTATTATAATCTTCAAAAGCCTGCAAGAACCATTTTGAAATTTTAATATAATAAATATATAATATATTTATTTATAAACATATATTTGTTTCTAAATATATATTTAATATAATAAATAATAATTTTAGAGAATCATTTTGAAATTTAAAAATTTTAATCCTACAATAGTATTATAATCTTCAAAAGCCTGCAAGAACCATTTTGAAATTTTAATATAATAAATATATAATATATTTATTTATAAACATATATTTGTTTCTAAATATATATTTAATATAATAAATAATAATTTTAGAGAATCATTTTGAAATTTAAAAATTTTAATCCTACAATAGTATTATAATCTTCAAAAGCCTGCAAGAACCATTTTGAAATTTTAATATAATAAATATATAATATATTTATTTATAAACATATATTTGTTTCTAAATATATATTTAATATAATAAATAATAATTTTAGAGAATCATTTTGAAATTTAAAAATTTTAATCCTACAATAGTATTATAATCTTCAAAAGCCTGCAAGAACCATTTTGAAATTTTAATATAATAAATATATAATATATTTATTTATAAACATATATTTGTTTCTAAATATATATTTAATATAATAAATAATAATTTTAGAGAATCATTTTGAAATTTAAAAATTTTAATCCTACAATAGTATTATAATCTTCAAAAGCCTGCAAGAACCATTTTGAAATTTTAATATAATAAATATATAATATATTTATTTATAAACATATATTTGTTTCTAAATATATATTTAATATAATAAATAATAATTTTAGAGAATCATTTTGAAATTTTAAAATTTTAACCCTCGAATCGTATTATACTCTTCAAAAAGCAAATTTTCATGTAGTTTCGTTATGAGCATGAGCATTTTAATATTCAATTTGGCTACAAGTTTATATATATATATATATATATTACATGGAGGTCACCATTTATCAAGGCCCAAGGGCCACTCGGGGATAAGGGTTGTTGTGTGTACAGTAATCAATGGAATAGTGTAGTACTAGTATTGGAGAATTGATAAAGTGTCATTACTTAAGGGGGCGGTTCATCAGGAATTTGTTTGTGTTGGACTTGAAGACATCCAGGTTGAAGTCGGGAGGGAAACAGGCAAGCGGATCAGAGTTCCACAGGCGTGCAGTTCTAAGAAAGAAGCTTTGTTCATGGAATCTACGTTTTGATTTAGGCACAGATAAGGAGTGGGAAAACTTATTGACGGTGGTTTCAGCTAGTCGGGTGTTTTTTGAAAAAGACTGGCGAGGGGGGACCAGAGAATGGAGCTCAGACGAGCACTTGGCATGGAAATAACGATAAAACAAAGATAGGCTCGCTATGTCTCTTCTGTGGGAAAGAGTTTGCAGGGAAGAGAAAAGGGCATCCCCCACCACGCTATGAAGTCTATTTTGTACTCTGTCAAGGCAGGATAGGCTGTTTTTAGCAGCTCCCGTCCAGATGTGGTAGCAGTACTCCATCCTTGGACGTACTTATCTTTTATATAGATAGAGAATTGCATCATTAGTGAGATATCTTCTAGAGCGGTAGAAGGATCCCACCATTTTCGCAGCGACCTTGGCCACAGACTTGATGTATGTGTTCCATTTAAGATCAGGAGTAAAGATCAAACCCAGAAGCTTATCAAAACATGGGGCCTCCCCTAGACGAGAGCCATCCATTTCAATTGATGCCAGATGGGGATCAGAGCGTTTATGATGTAGAGATAGGAGCTTGGTCTTAGATGCATTAAAGGTAACCAGCCACCTCTTCCCCCACTGTACCACGCGCTCAAGATCAGAGGAGAGAGAATCAGAGAGAACATCATCATTTACGGCCTTTGATGTGTTGCCATAGATAGTCGTGTCATCAGCAAAGATGTCAACGAAAGATTTAAGTATGTGTTTTGGGAGACCATTGATGTAGATCAGGAAGAGAGTTTATCTCAGTGTGGACCCCTGAGGGACTCCAGCATTAATACCGTGGGCCTCTTATTTCTGCCCATCAACCACTACTCTTATGAGCCTATCGGAGAGATGATTTAATGATCGAGAAAACATTTCCAGTTGTACCGTAGCTGGAAATCTTGTGAAGTAGACCTTTATGCCAAACCTTATCGAAGGCCTTCGATATGTCAAGAGCAATTGCCCTAGAAATGAAGCCTTTGTCGAGAGATTCGCTAATCCTATGAGATATAACCGTTAGCACATCTGGTGTAAATTTAGCAGAACGGAAACCATATTGCGTGTCGCTAAGAAGGTTATTTCTGCTGAGGTGGTTGACTACATCTTTATTTATTGTGGATTCCAGCAACTTACTCATGACACACAGGAGACTTTTTGGTCTGTACTGAGAGGGAGATGACTTATCACCTGAATTCTTAAATACAGGGCATACTGATGAGGTTTTCCAGGGTGTTGGAAAGCACTTCTCCTTAGGGCAACGCTTAAACAGTTTTGTAAGTATGGGGGCAAGTTCTGGTTGTAATTTTTTTAACACTATCATTGGAATACCGTCAGGGCCAGTTTCTTTACTGGAGTCAAGGTTTTTTATTAGCTTGGCGACCTCACGCACAGATATTTATATGTTGCATAGCGTGTTGTCTGTTATAGGAGGGAATACGGGGAGTTGATGGCCTTCGTCGCACAGGGTAGAATTTGCCGCAAAGTCCTTGGCAAATAGTTTGACCTCGTCGGATGTTGTCGAGATGACCTATGGTCCATTGATAATGGTTGAGATAGAACGCACGTTTCTGTTCAGGATCCTATTTGCTATTTGCCAGAACTAGCGGGAACCAAGCCGTTGCTCAGCTACTTTGGATTTAACGGATTGAGCATATAGCTCTCTTGCAGTTTTTATTACTTTTTCAGTGGCTGCTGGCGGTCCTGAAAGCAGCTTTAGTTTCAGTGCATCTATTACGTTGGTAGCTATGGAAAAAGTGATTTCTGTGTGGGATGGCAGCAGCACATTCAAGGGAGAACCATGGCTGGCTGTTAGGTTTTTGTTGGAATTTTTTTGGGTGGTATGAATTGGTCTATGCCTACAAGTAACCATTCGATCGGGTCTGATACTATAGAGGACACATCCTTATTAAACATGGAATGGAGAGGTAGATCAGTTATGATTATATATATAATATATATATATATATATATATATATATATAAATGAATATATATATAATATATATATAGAGAGAGAGAGAAAGAGAGAGAGAGAATATGTATATATATATATAGAGAGAGAGAGAATATGTATATGTATATATATATATATATATAGGAGAGAGAGAGAGAGAGAGGGAGAGAATATGAATATATATATATGTATATATATATATATATATATATATAGAGAGAGAGAGAGAGAAAGAGAGAGAGAGAGAGACTGACCACTTTTTGGGGGCATTTTTTTTGTTCCAAATTTTAGCGACTATTGACCAGAATTCAACATATGATTGCTCGTTGAAAAGTTAATGACCTGAATTGTGTAGTGGTCTTTGTGACATTTGTCCTTAAAGTATTGTAGCACATTAATGAAATCATCCATCATCTAGAGCCTATTTTTGGCACTATTTTACAGCCATTAAATCTTTCGGTAAAGGTGCAGTATCTTTCCACCCTCAAAAAATTATTTAAGGTAACCACTAATGTAGGTTTTCGGGGATGCTAAGAACGGAAATAACGTTTAAAATTCTAGGAAGTGAGTAGTTATCAGGATACGGAGTAAATATAGTTTTTAAAAGTGGAGGAACACTTTTCTATATTAATTTAACGTAAAATGATCACCCACTTTATGACCACATTTTTGGGGGATCAGTATTTTTTTTTTAAGGATTGTGTTTATGGTACCCTAGTAGACCAACAGAAAACTTGCTTTATAAATTTGTTTTCTCTAGGTTTTCGAGGGGGCTGAAAACGAATATTGCATTTACCGCAAAAAAGAATTTTACCGCAAATAAGAATTTTTAGGGGGTATTAAGTAAAAATATACGCTTGTGCTTACAACAATGGCCACCACTTATGACATAAAGAATTACCTTGCTTAATAACCGATAAAATACTTATTTGCGAAAAATTTAAATGCGATACTCGTTTTCAGCATATCACAAACCTATTGAAAACAAGTTTTTAAGGAAGGTTTTGTGTTGGTCTACCAGTCATAATTATCAAATAAACCCCATCCCTAAAAAAATAGCAGACGCCCTTTTCCCCCCCAAAAAGATCACTATAAAGTGGGTGTGCATTAGACGTTAAATTAATATAGAAAAGTGATCCCGCACTTTTTAAAACTATCATTTTTTTTCATATCTTGGAAACTATTCGTTTCCTGGAATTTTAAATGTTATTTTTTGTTTTCAGCACCATCGAACACTTATAATTATGGTAATTTTTAAGTATTCTTTGAGAGTGGAAAGATACTGCATCTTTAGCAATACTTCATCTATAGCCATTTGTTTTCCTAGTTGTGCATCTGCATTATAGACATCTGATATTTCCCAACATCTGGCCTTAATGGTGGGGTGACTTTAACTTGCTGCTATATCTCCTTTCTTTGATTTTTATACATAAAGTAAATTTCACAGTGTATAAAGATTATTTGATACTCGACATATTCATAATTGTGCACTATTTCCAAAAGAGGGGAGATATGACATATGAGAAATATTTGGAATCAAGTCTCCCTTGCTGTTATTTCTGATCATTTGAAACCATAGCAGCAAGTTTTAGTCTCCCCTCCATCAACGCCAGAAGTTCGTTTGTTTGCTTGTTTGTTTGCTTGTAAATAAACAAGCAGCACAAGCACTGTAAAAGCAGTGGGCGAATGTCTTTTTAATGGGTATTTGATGAGGAGATTTGCGAGCACCGAACCCATGGTCCAGAATTAAGAACTGCTGACAATCAACGCGATGGTTGTAGATTCAATCCCCGGCTATGGAAAGGTGCCGGTCTAGCCTCACTGATGAGTTGTGATACAACGAAACACTACTGTATGTTTATGACTATATATTTTAATCTCCCTTTTTTGGGTAGATCATTGTCGTAAATGTATGCCATCCGCTACTTAATTGGCTGTTTGTTTGTTTGTAAATAAACAAGCAGCTCGAGCAGTGTAAAAGCAGTGGGCGAATGTCTATTTACTGGACATTTGATGAGGTCATTTGCGAGCACCGATCCCAGAGGTTACAACTGCCGACTATCAACGTGATTGTAGTAAGTTCAATTCCCGGCGTGAGAAAAGTGCTAGTCTAGCCGCACTAACGAGTTGTGATACAATGAAACAGTACTGCATGTGGATGACTATATATATATAGAGAGAGAGAAGGAGAGACAGACAGACAGACAGACAGACAGAGGGGAGAGAGAGATGGAGAGAGCGAGAGAGAGCGAGAGAGAGAGAGAAATAAAAAGGAACACACCGAGTTATGTGTTCATCAACGTTTCGTCTTTATTGCGAGACTTCCTCTGGATGAATGAGATTAAGAAAACAAAAACACCAGTATAAATATTTGAAAATGTTTCATGTGCAAAGTGTGACGCTGTTCTATTTTAGAAACGGAAAAAGACGTTGGAAATTCAGAAAAGGAGGGGAGCTTGCTATGTAAAAGAGAAGGAGATTTTTAATAACGCCAAATGATCGTTAATATGTTTTTAAAAGATATGAATGCAGTTAATATTCTTTCTGGAAAGAATATGTCTGTTAAAATTCAAATATAGTTGTGTAACAGAAATGAAATGAGTGTGTTTTGATATGTAATCTATTGATTGAGATTACGTGTATTAATTATTACAGGGGGTGTTCTATGGTGTGAGAAGGTTAACCTGTGTCTACAATTAAATTATGTTCTTTTAATAAAAGTTTACTTATTAATGGCGCTACATTATAGAAATCTGCACGTTGTTTAATTGTGCTTGAATTAGCGATAAGCGCTGATTCAATAAGTCTCCGGCGCGTTTTATTTGAAATAAATTTAACTATTTTGTCTTGTTTAAAGTCAAAGGTGTGATTATGCTGCAATGAATGAGATAATAATGCACTAAAAGAATTGCTATTTTTTATATATTTTTTATGTTCCCTCAGCCTTACGCTGGGTTTCACCAACATATCAACATATGATGGCAATTTTGGCAAGGAATAGTGTATATGCCTGCATTGGAAACTGGTTCGTTTGTGAGATATTTTGTAGTTTTTAATATTTGTCTTATAGTTTGTGATGTGGTTTGTATGATTGGAATTCCTAGTTTGTTTAGTGTGTTGCAAATTATTGTATTATTGGTGTGTGTAGGTAAAAGAAGGTGTCTATAAGAGAAAGGTTTGGTATATATTATTTTTTACTATTTTTTTTTATTACATTTTCACCCCAAACAAGGCACATTGCCACTTTGGTGTAGGGGCTACTATCAGGGGAAACAACTACTGGGGTACTATGTAGGGATTTGGGCAGCAAGATGTTGGTTCACGTTGCACTTGAACTTATGCATGTCAGTACAGTTGGGGAAGCAGTGACCTGGAATGGAATTCCAAAGTCTAGCGGTTCTGGGGAAGAAACTACCGGAGTAGAAAGATCTTTTACATCTAGGGATCTCTACAGTGTGGGGGTGGGATTTTGCAGCTTGTCGGGTCTGTCGAGGGTGTTCACGTCGTGGGGGCACAAGTGCTTGCAGTTCATCAGAGCATTCACCATTAAAATACTTGTAGAACAGGCAGAGGGATGCAACGTTTCGTCGATGGGACAGAGGCTGAAGCTTAGATGCCAGTTTAGGGCCTATCAGATTTGCAACTCTCTTCTGAACCCTGTCAAGGAGCGAGAAACTAGTAGCCGATGCACCAGCCCAAATATGACTAATGCTCCATACATGGGCGAATGGTTGTCTTATAGAGGTATTTATCCTGGAAAATATTTAGTCGCTTTTCGCTTGGCAGTCAATATGAAATATGTGGGATATTGCAAGGTTTTCAAAGTGTTTGTGAGTTATTTGGATTCTTCGTCCAGATATTCTGGATTACAAATTCTGAATTCGCGTAAGAAACCAATTATCACACTTGCTTTTATTTTGTTATTATGGTGTGAATATAAATATATGTAATCATTTTTGTGTGTAGTTTTGCGGTGAACTTTGAAGGATAGTTTTTTATTGGATTTTATAATAAGTATGTCTGGAAAAGGTAATGAGTTATTGTTTTATAGGTAAACTTTATCGACTGAGTCTAATGTTATCTACGTGAGTGTTTTCAGGAAGAAAAATTAAAATGTCTTCAATGTATCTAAAATATTCTGCGTTTGGAGGTAATCTAAATGTGAAAGGACCAGATTCTAGAAACTCTAAGAAAAGGCAGGCTAATATTCCACTGAGAGGGTTACCCATATGAAGACCGAAGTTTTGTTTGTAGAAATTGTTATTGAAGTGAAAATAAGTCATGTTAGTTATAAGTCTAATCATTTTTATAAACGTGTCAGGAGGGAAATGTAAGTTAATATGAATAAATTATTATTGAAATTGTTTTAAAATAATTAAGTTTAAATATTATAATCAAGCAATGATAAAATAATTTATTAATATAATACATAGAATCAAACTACCAAATTAGCATTTAATTCGTACAGCCAGTAAATTCGTAATTCGTAAATTAACATTTAATTCGTACAGCCAGACTCATAAAATATAATTAATAAAATTAGATGATGTAAGGGAGATAATTCATTATCAGTAAGTAGCTTCCTTCTGACCGGAGAAAATAAACAAATGTATTGGAAAAATTAAGTAAGTATCCATACTAATGACAAATTACATAAGTTTAATATTTAGTTCCGTATATAATAAACCTAAATATATATATTCTGGATTTGACGGTTATCAATATTATCTCAGAAAAATAAATTTAAACTAATTATAGATAATCCCTATATATATATATATATATATATATATATATATATATATGTATAAAATGAACTCATTTTCCCCTCTGATTTTTACCTTAATAGGATTAAAAATCAAGATATATCATGCAAATGTAATATGCACAAACTGCAGCACAATATCTGAGGTGTGTTATAGGCATATTACCTCTCTACTTCCTCGATAATCGTAGATTCCGATATTTTTTCTGCTGAGAGTTCCCTACCAAAATCGGTTAAAATCACTGGAAGTAGTAAAATCTTTTCTCACTCATCCATTCCTCCTTCCCCCGCCGCCTATTTACACCGTTGCGTGATCGTTCACAAGGGACAGTTACGAACAAACGCTGGTTTCGGTTTTCTGTATTTTGTAGTTGCTTAAAAAAACTGTAATGTAGTTTCACCGTGCCTTTCCGTTCTATGCTTCCTATTGGGTGAAACACACCACGAAATAAACCGATAGCGACATTCCCACAAACATTAATTCTTATCCCACGCTTACTTTTACGTTGCTTAATTACCACTTTTTCCCCAACATTTTTACACTAAAAAAAGGATTCTTTCCATTTTTTAAAAATAAACATATAATACATCATTGCCATTTTATTTCGTTTTGTAGTTGCTTAAAAAAAACTAAAATGGAATTTTAACGTTCCTTTTCATTCTATGCTTTTTTACTGGGTGAAACGCACCATGGACTTAACCGAAAAGAAAGGTTATTTATGCCATTTTTCTTTTTTTCGCTTTTAGCTGTTTTTTTTTTTTTTTTTCGGCCACGTTCATTATTTTTCACCCTTATTTTTGCTTTTTGTTTATCCGATTCTTTTTTTGTTCGGTGTTTTGTTGTTGTTGTTGTTGTTGTTGTTGTTGTTGTTGCTGCTGCTGCTGCTGCTGCTGCTGTTTTCGTTTTCGTTTTTCTTTACTTATTCCTTATTTTACTTAACTCTAACGTATTTTTATGTTAATTTTAACAATATAATCGAAATTTATTAATACGTAGATTTTGCGTTGGGGACTCTATATCAAAATTCAAAGATGGCGTAACTAAAAGAAAACACAATTACAACTTCTCTTGTGATTTTCGCGTTTTGTAATCATGTCTATGTTCCTTTATTTTCTTTTACAGTCGATGTGTTCCTATTCTTCTGATGAGTAAGGGTGGAATAAATTGTAAAATTTGGCATAATTTACATGAATGATTCTGCGTTACGAAACAGGTGATGTCAATAGTTGAACATTTTAACATGCTGGAAGAAATAAATGGTAAGATGGATAATATCTTAATATTTGGAATACAGACCTCTTGTCATATATATATATATATATATATATATAGAGAGAGAGAGAGAGAGAGAGAGAGAGAGAGAGAGAGAGAAAGAAAGAGAGGGGAGGCGATGGCAATTTGAATTTGAGTGATCTCATAAAATATTTGTTAACAGTTGCCACATTGGATTGTACTTTACTTTATTCTAAGAGCAAAGTGTTTTCATAATACACTTGATCTATGGAGAGGTAATTATTTTAGACCAAAGCAATTTTTATTTTTATTTTTGTCTCAATCCACGGTGACCCTGGGGGGGGGGACTGGAGTACTTCATATTAAAAACCGACGATATGCGCAACAAGTGCCCTCGGATGGCTTCTAGTATTTATGAATGGTGACACAATACGAGAAGTGTTGACATATGGCCGAGTGGTCCTAGACGTTGTATCAAAGTTTACAGTTACCCAAAGGTGCTGAGTTCAATCCTGAACGAAGGCAGTGAAAAGTAACATTCAAAACAGAGAATCAGCAACTATGTCCCAGAGCCTAGCCGGAGTCCGAACACGGTAACCCCGTAATAATAATAAAGGGTTGGATTCGAGACTCCTAACAAACGGTTCCCGAGTTCGATACAAAACACCTGATAAAGGCGGGAGGGCAAAACGGCCGAAACGTTGTGACTATAACAACCAAGATGAGGAAGTCAGTCCGACAATCTCAATAAATGAAAACAGCTCATCTCAAAAATACAGACAATTACGAGAAGTGTTGTACAATTACGAGAAATGTTGGATTTGACGGTTATCAATATTATCTCAGAAAAATAAATATAAACTAATTATAGATAACCCCTATATATATATAAAATGAACTCATTTTCCCCCTCTGATTTTTACCTTAATAGGATTAAAAATCAAGACCCCCTATATATATAAAATGAACTCATTTTTCCCCTCTGATTTTTACCTTAATAGGATTAAAAATCAAGACATTTCATACACATAGCGTCCATGTGATAATTTTTTTCATTTTGACCCAAATTATGATAGTTCGATTTCGCTGATATATAGATTGCCAAGTAGAAACGGCCGCCTCTCGTCGAACGTTCCGAAAACAAAGCAACTGACCAATTTTCCATTACTGATTGTTAACAGCGCATCAATATAATTCATCTTCGGTCGAAAGAAATTTGTTTTCCTTCGTAATGAGAGAATTATACATTCCCTCCTTTGTCCCTCCTCGCCTCTATCGCTTTGTTTTCGAGTATTTCTTCTATTCCGAAAATGGTCAGTCCATTTACGCCTGGCCTGAAGCCATTATCGCACCAAAAGGCATAATAAAGTGAACGGTTCTTTTAAGCTAAAAGAGACCTGGTAATTATACATCGCCTCGCTGTCTCGTTGGCGCGCAGATAACGCGACTAGTGTTCCCTCTTACACCCTCCACAGGGCTTAATGGCCCCCAAAATAAAACATTAGAGTGTCGGAAAACCATTAAGCGCATGCGTAATACAGTTTCTATATAAATATGCAAAATGCCTTCAAAGGGAAATTTTTACTTTTTATTGTGCTTTTATTTCCAAGCAAAGACGAATTGCAAAATTGATCAATCGATTTCATAATTCTAAAATATTTTTAAAGGACAGCTCTACAAGGCAGAGAGTGCAAATCATCGCGCGCGCACGCACGCACGCACGCACGCACGCGCGCATGTGTGTGTGTGTGTGTGTGTGTGTGTGTAGGGAAAAAGGGAGTAGAAAAGTGATTAGAGATAGATAGATAGGTAGCTATTATCATTCTCATCCAGAAAAGATGAAAAGATAAATCGATTTTATAATTACGAAACATTTTAAAGAACAACTCTATGTATCATACAGTGCAAACTAATTATATCTAATATATAAAGTTATCTTATCGGATGCTCCAAGTTATACCTAAATAGCATTTAAGCTGACAAATTAGCTTTTGTTCTGATTAGTATATTTTCCTTTGCTATTGTTTCACTGAGTTATTGTTATAGTTTCTTTCAGCATGAAACATGGTTAAATAATCGCCTAGAAATAATATTATGTCTGAAAGAATAACACATTTTAAACTAAAGATTGTTCGACTTTTACTATAAAACAATGTAAAAAATATTTTTAAAAAATTTCTTATTGCATCCTGGGCAATGCTGATTAGGTTGAGTTTATATATCTATAAAAGTGAAATTGTCTGTCTGTGTGTTTGTGTGTGTACATATCCCTACCAAACTACTCTGTCAATTTTCAGTCTACAGACTCGAGATTTGACATGAAGGTTATTGAGATTTGGGAAAATCTTTTTAATCGGTTTTTGTCAAGGGGTCAAAGTTCAACGAGTTGACATTTGAAATTTTAGATGTAGGTTACTTGGACATGGATCAAACTTTATAATTTGATTTGAGCCCAAAACAATAATTGCTAAGGAGTCAAAGTTAAAAAAGATTGACCTCTGCGGTCTCTACCAAATTACTCAGCCAATTTTTGATTTATACATTTGAAATTTTACATAGTGTACTCAGACGTAAGGCAAGCTTTTTAATCGGTTTTTGGCCGGAAAATGTGGCTGACAAGGGGTCTAAGTTCAAAAGATTTGACCTTTGCGGTCTCTAGCAAACTATTCAAATTTATTGGTCTAAACATTTGAAATTTTCATGAAGGGTAAACAGGCATGCAGCAAGCTTGTTCATCAGTTTTGGGGCGAAAATGTGGCTGCTAAGAGGTCAAAGTTGAAAGAGTTGACCTTTGCAGATTCTACCAAACCCTTCCGCCAATTTTGAGTCTAAATACTTGAAATTTTATATAAGTTACCTTTTAATATATATATATATATAGACTAGCAAAAGTACTCGACGTTGACTGGGTTCAAAAACAGCCTACAGAAAATGGACTCTGATTTATGAAAGTATGATAGGTTATGAAAAGAAAGGGTTGTAAAGAGATAGCTTCGAATTTGGGGGTATCCAAACCAAAGCAAAATATGATGAAAGTAAAAAATAAAATAAATAACCCCCATAATTTATTATACAATACCTGTTCACACTGAGACACTTATCATAATATTCTGTGGATCTATATTTAAAAAAAAACTTGTTAAACTTTGTGACATATTTCCATTCTATGGAGGTCAGGTGCGAACGAACACCCCATAATTTTATTATACCATATTTCTTCAAACTGAAACATGATTATCAAATTATACTTACGCAGATAGATATGAAAAGTCTTTATTCAAGTTTGTGCCTATTTCCATTCTATGGAGGCCAGGCGCGGACGCAGACCCCACAATTTTATTATACAATCCCTATTTAAATTAAAACATACTTATCAAAGTATCCTTATGTACATCTATATCAAAAACACTTGTAAACTTTTTTTTTTATTTTTTATTTTTTATTTCCATACTTTGTGGGCCAGGCGCGAACGCAGGCCCCACAATTTTAATGAGACACCGTTCTGCCAGATCAAACATACCCATTCCTGTGTCTCGATACATCTTCTATCATCATATGTAATCAGTTTTTTAAAATAGTCAACCATATAGGAGCCTATTAGTGACCAGGCACACACACACACACACACACACACATTCAGCTTTATATTATAGATATATATTTTAGATGTAAGTTACCTTTTAATATATATATTCCTTTTTATATTATTTTTTAAAGTATAATTTTTTTTAAATATAATTATCCACTGACACGTGTTTCGTCGTCTATGACTCATCAGAGTGACTGAATCTAGCGAAATCGGGACCCCATGATAAGAAGCCTAAACCTCTACCACGCGGCTGCCTCGCCTGACTACTAAATGTACCACGTTTTTATGTAGATGTTTTTATTTGTTTTTGTTAGCGATACTTTCTTGAATGAATTCAAGTATTTATACGAAAGTGCATTTCTACCTAAATGCTTGTTGGGAATAATTTTCCCATTGACCAATTTGGTACCTCCTTAATGGGGAGCGGCATATATACTATTTTTTTAAATATAATTATCCACTGACACATGTTTCGTCGTCTACGACTCATCAGAGTGGCTGAATCTAGCGAGATTCGAAATCGGGACTCCATGATAATAATTAAAAGAAATTTTTTTTTAATAATAATATATATATATATATATATATATATATATATATATATATATATATATATATATATATAATTATTAGCCAAAACTTTTAATTCCGGTAATATTTATATACTAATCAAACTAAAGTGAATTAGTCTTGGTTACTGCGAATTAATTGTCAATTAAACTACACAGAATATTCCGCGTTTCACCCATGCTAGGATTCGTCAGGCTTATAAGCCTGATGAAACGCGGAATATTCTGTGTAGCTTAATTGCCATATATATTTTTATAACTTACTACCTAGCTCTACCT
Source organism: Euprymna scolopes (assembly GCF_053919585.1). NCBI lineage: Eukaryota > Metazoa > Mollusca > Cephalopoda > Sepiida > Sepiolidae > Euprymna > Euprymna scolopes. Next base: position 54,426,196 of record NC_136500.1, read on the forward strand.
ATGTATTGAGCACTGTTGAAGTATATACTTAAGGTTTACGCATAAAATTATGCTTTCGTGTATTAATTTATGTGATTAAATGAAGTAGTCATATATGTCCGTGCAAACTTTTTTTACCTTTTTTTTTTTTACCTCTGTCATTATGAGGAGCAATTTATATCAGAACTGATCCGCCACGATAGAGGAAAGTCAATACTCTTTCATATAAAGTTAAGATTTAGTGATCTTTTATACATCAATGATACGTGCGCCGGTTTTCAGATATAGAATGATATCTATCTCATGCATCTGGAATTAAAGCCATTGATCTTGAAATTGATATTCCTGAAGATAAATTCCTGTGTAAACAATTGAAGCTGACATATTACCTTTATTCAATTTTTATGGAACTTTTTTTAGTGGGTTTCTTAGAATTGTTCAATGATTTTACAGTGGTGATAATTGTTGGCCCAGTCGGGCACAGTGCGCACTATTATCCTCGTCTTTCACCTACTTTAGAAAGATGGAGGTAATAGTCAGCAATAAATAAATTAATGAATAATACTCATCTCAATAATGAATTCCAATTAAATAATATAGCGCACAGATTGTTTCACTCTGTCTTAATTTTCATATCACTTTGCTTTTTCTGAGGATGGGACATTCTACCGGATGGCGAACATTCTCCCATTAGTTTAGTTACTCCAATCGAGCGATCACTTAAAGATCCTAACCGTCCCTTTAAGTGAAATTGTTTGTATTTCTCTTGCACTTGGTTCCCCGGGTATATTTGCCAGATAATCATAGAATGAACATTCAGGTTTGGACTGAACGGCAAATCGTTGGTCTTCACGTACGCTATCTAGTTTGGATTTGACATAGCAAAGCTGAACTCGATGATTAAGTCATGGGCATCCAGTAAATAATAACATTCTTGCGTCTTTTTCTTAGATATAGAGAGAATTGGTCACTTACTATTTCATGGACACATGATTCCAGAATATGGTTTATGAAAGCATTTTAAGCCGCACGTGCAATTAAGTAAGATCCCATATTCCATATCAAGTAGAAATTCAATCTGGAATTGCCAACCTAAATTGGTGCGCTTTTAACATAACTTTTAACCTTTATAGGATAACATTTATACGGCTGGATATACAATTGACTTTATAAGGTTTTAGTATAGTTTTTCTCTGTGAATATGAAAATACAAAAAATAACAAATTACTTTCAGAGTTAGGATTCAGTAGCTTCTTCGAATATATATATATATATATATATATATATATATATATATATATATATATATATAAAGAGCAAATCTATATATCTATAAAAGTGAACGTGTCTGTCTGTCTGTCTGTCTGTCTGTGTACATTTCTCTACGCAATAACTCTGTCAATTTTTAGTCTATAGACTCGAAATCTGAAATACCGGGTACTGAGATTTGGGAAAATCGATGTGACGGGTGTCAGCCAGAAATTTGGCTGTTAAGGGGTCAAATTTCAACGATTTGACCTTTAAGAACTCTACCAAACTCCTCCGACAATTTTGGGTCTAGACACTTGAAATTTTAGATATAGGTTCCTTGAACCTGGATCTAACTTAATAAAGTGATTTGAGCCCGAAACTATAAATTTTAAGGGGTCATAATA
>NC_136500.1:54432829-54510329 GCF_053919585.1 Euprymna scolopes
TCTTTTTGCCATCTAAATTCCAGTGAATACCAATGGTTGTTGCCAAAGAGAAATCAATGGTAAGTAGCTATTGTGATAACACAAATTCTTTCGCAAAGGTTATCGAAAGAGGCGGAGTGTATTGGAAATCTGGGCACACTTGTTGTCACTCAGACTCCAGAGAACATCACAAATTGTTCTCAAGGATAAATCTTTGGTGATGGCCTGTATGACTACTCCTAGTGAGTAAATAATAATAATAATAATAATAATAATATGGAAAATATATATAACGTTATTAAACGTACAAAATATGCCGGATGAATTTGCCGTTCATTCACGACTTCTACTCATTCGAACATTCTAGATTTTATAATGTATTTGCCCGAATTCGGCGTTTAATAGTTTTTCATTGCCTTGGCAATTGTTGTGCGATGCTGGCGTAAAGGCTTAGCAAACGGAGCAAAAGGTGGTTTCGTGGTTGGGTTTGAATCTCATGGCAGGAATCGTCACGCTACACCGATGATTGCGTAAGTACAAAACACTAGTGTCTGTTTGTATAAAGAATAATTATTGTTTAATCACAATTTTATTATATATATATATATATATAAATATAAATTTATATTTATATATATATATATAAATATAAATTTATATTTATATATATATAAATTTTTATATATATATATATATATATATATAAATTTATATTTATATATATAAAGCATGAAATACTAAAACACTTCTGTAAGGGAATAAGTATTTGATATTATTTACAATAAGATCGTTTATGGCACCTTTAATGCGATACGAACATTTTATTAATTATAATAAGCGGTCAAATCTAACGCGTAATGCTAAATTTCGGCCTTACAGCTTGTTGAACACTATTAATAATAGCCTACTACATATCTCTGCTTTCATAGACATAAATAGATTCTCTTCCTTTCGGCGTGTTTCTTTTATTCTGATTGTTCAAACAAAAGTTAAAACTGTGCTTGGGGTCTGAGGGTTTCGAATAGTGTGATCGACAGAACAATTGTTCACCTCACTGATGATTCCTTGAAAAGGATGAAACTCATATGGATCTGGATAAAATGTAATGTTAATAAGATTTTAGACCAAAACTTTTTGTCAGTGGTCACGATTACACTATTGTGTTCTTGAACCCCTCGTTGAACAATTTCTTTCAAGTTTTCTTCGATTTCTAACTATCTTATTCAGAATGGTCCGGCCAACTTAATTAGCTTTCAAGTAAAGTTTGTTTTCGTCGGGGATAACACACGTTTTGATCTTACTGTTGTGTTATCGGATTACCAAAAAGGCGTCTGTTGAGTAATGTGTAATATAGCACAATATGTCGATATGTGTACTTGGGACGAAGGCTTCATCCTGATGTGTCACTAAATGTCTATTGTTGGTGATTCTTCACTATTTGAACCCTAGAATTATGCTGTTGCAGTCTATTTATGTTCCAATGCTATGATCGTCTAAATATTTAGATGCGGGTATGTGTGTGTGTCATACATGTAATTTGGGCATTCCTTAGTTTCATCCGTCGTTGATCTTGTCCATCTGGACACTTGGAATTCATCTTGTTCTTGGAGGGGAGGCTGGAACTTGTTTGAACGAATATTCATTCACTTCCAAGAACGCTAGTTAGTTTTATATAGTTTTTATACACTTTCCAGGTGTCGATCGCAGAAGAATGGAAAGTGAATATCTTTGCTGGCATGGTTAACTCTAGGTCTCCATTCTAAGACACGTCAGCTCCCTTCCCGGTGAAGGGGGGGCGAACTGTTAAACCGTCCGCTCTGCTCAACGTCCAAATTCCAACTCTAATTAATCTCCAGCTAACCTGATCTACGTGCCTCACACGTATTTCCGGTCTGCTATTTTTAGAGCTTCCGGTAAACTTGTCTATGGTGTAGCTTGACAATGTTTTGACAGTTTTTATGAAAACATTCTTCATATTCATCTCTTGTTTATCTCTCCAGTTAGATAGATAGATAGATAGATAGATAGATAGATCGAGCTGAATAGATGCAGAAATAGACAGATAACTAGATCGAGAGATATATCTTTAATACACATAGATAAATAGATAGATCGACAGACAGGTAACTAACAAATACTTTCTTCTGTTCGACCTAGTACATGTCATTACTAGGGACACGCGGTAAACGCCGACCAATCCCAAGCGTCGATCAGAGTCGTACGTGCAGAGAAAATTTATTACGGATTTGTTATCTGAAATGGAAATATGCCGAACTGGACTAAAGTGGACCATTAAATATCCAATTGTTCGTTTGCCACTTTCATGTCGTTTGTCCAGCCATTTGGCACACGATGATATCTTGGGTGGTTTCCGCCTGTGCCATTGGGCAAACCAAAATGACTGACGATTCAATGTTATTTCTTCTTTTGTTTTCGCTTTTGCTTAAATTTAAGCACCAATGTTCAATTTAGCATGGACAAATATATAGAGCTTTAAGTGCAATGCCGTTTAGAAACGATCGACTTAGAAAACAATGGAATTTTCTGTGATTGTTAATGCCATGGGTGTGGGCTCTCATCCTACAAGCGAGATATTTTTTTTTACTTAAATACGTTAAGATAAATCAATAGAAAAAAATGTCTTAACCTGGACGAAGACGTGTTATCACAAAGGACATCCTCAAAACGAAAAGAATATATATTCCTTTTTCGCTTTATAAGAAATTCTCGAAGAGTTAAATTCAATCCAACCAGGATTCAATTCTGCACCTGCAAATATAAAGCTTAATTGAATGTGTTGGTTAATCATAAGTTTAACCATAAGTTAAATTATAAGTTTTATTTATACCGATTATTATAATCTCTTGCGTCATGAGCAATATTAACAGAGAGAAAAATGAAATGCGAACCGTCTATGAAGTTTCAAATCCCTTTTCAGATATCATCTCTCTCGCACTTACACACACGTGCGCGCACACACAGACACACACACACACATATATATATATATATATATATATATATATATATATATACTAGTAGGGAGACCCGACATTGCCCGGGATTGAATGATGATCAACGAATATTTCACACTACTATATTTTTATTGTCATCGAAATTCATGAAATCGCCCGGAAGGACGCTTCACATGTCTCTATGTAGTAACTTAGTTCAAAATATATGTTATTTTACATTGCACTCTAGAGAAGCTACTATTTTATATAAACTTCTTTCCAGTTAACGAAAACTAACATCAAGAAATGTATGTGCTGGGTTTGAACCAACAGACTACGTCATGCAAAAAAAAAAAGAAGGAAAGAAAACACGTAAATTTTCAAGTCTTATAAAATTCTTTGCGGTTAATAAAAAAATTTAAGAAACTTACGCGCGAAGTTTGAACCTACAGACCACGCTAAAAACAAAAGAACAAAAAAACACGCTATCAACTTACCCACAGTAGAAATTTCACAGCCAGTTGGTTTATCTTTGGTGCTAAGCGACGAAATGGAAAAAATGGCTTAAATAAAAAAACTATAAATAAATAAACATCATTTATAAATAGTAAATATTTCGATGGAATAATTTACTATATATATATATATATATATATATATATATATATATATATATATATATATATATATTTATATATATATATGTATATCTATATATATATATATATATATATATATATATATATATATATATAAAAGTGAAGGTGTCTGTGTATCTGTGTGTCTGTGTACATTTTACTACGAAATAATTCTGTCAATTTTTACTCTACACACTCGAAATTTGATATACAGGGTACTGAAATTTGGGAAAATCGATGTGATCGGTTTTTGGCCAGAAATTTGTCGATTAAGGGGTCAAAGTTCAACGATTTTACCTTTGAGAACTCTACCAAACTCCAATTTTGGATCTACGCATTTGAAATTTTAGATATAGGTTTCTTGGACATGGATCTTACTTAATAACTTGATTTGAGCCCAACCCAATAAATTTTAAGGGGTCATAATGGGGGTCAAAGTTTAAAAAAATGACCTCTGAGATCTCTTCCAAATTACTCAGATAATTTCTGGTCTAAATATTTGAAATTTTACATAAAGGGTATTCAGAGATAGGGCAAGCTTTGTCATCAGTTTGGATCGAAAATTTTTAGTTACCAATATATAAATGTATGTATGTATGTATGTCTGCATGTCTGCCTTAAACTTTCAATAGAAGCGACAGATTTTACCAAGATCAGTATCGTTTTACAGTTCGATCTTTCATACGACAAATATAAAAAAATTCGTTAAAAACATTAATATCTTCACCTTCAACTAGGCACTTTCTACAGGGCGGGTCACTTTTTTCGCCGATATTTTTTAAAGTTATCCTCTCCTTTAGATTGTCTAGCCTTAATTTAAGAAAATGTCGCTTTCGGTTTGGCGGTGGTCGTAACAGCATAAACGTTAGGTTTTACCCCGTTCTTTTCCTCCTTTTCGGTACGGGTTCGAGCCTGCCATCCTACTAACATTTTTTTTTTTCAACATACACATCCAAATACCCGGGCAATGCCGGGCTAAAATTCTAGTATATCTATAAAAGTGAACGTGTGTATGTGTCTGTGTGTCTGTGTACATTTCCCTACGCAATAAGTCTGTCAATTTTAAGTCTAATGAGTTGAAATTTGATATACAGGTTACTGAGATTGGGGAAAATTGATATGATCGGTTTTCGGACAGATATTTGGCGATTAAGGGGTCAAAGTTCAAGGATTTGACATTTGAGAACTCTACCAAACTCCTCCGACAATTTTGGATGTAAACACTTGAAATTTTAGATATAGGTTCCTTGGACGTGGATCTAACTTAATAACTTGATCTGAGCCAAAAACAATAAATGTTAAGGGGTCATAATAGGGGGTCAAATTTTAAAAAATTGACCGTTTTTTATTTTATTTATTTATTTATTTATTTTTTTTTTTTTTGCTCAGCATACACCTCCAAACACTCGGGCAACGCCGGACACCCATGCTAGTATATCTATAAAAGGGAAATTGTCTGTTTGGCTGTCTTTCTGACTGTCTGTCTATGTACATTTCCCTACGCAATAACTCTGTCAATTTTCATTCTACAGACTCGAAATTTGATATACAGAGTACTGAGATTTGGAAAATCTTTGTAATCCGTTTTCGGACAGACATTTAGCTGTTAAGGGGAAAAAGTTCAACGATTTGACCTTTGAGAACTCTACCAAACTCCTCCGCCAAATTATGACATAAACAATTGACATTTTAGATATAGGTTCCTTGGACATGGATCTAACTTAATAACTTGTATTTGAGCCTAAGACAATAAATGTTAAGGAGTTATAATAGGGATCAAAGCAAAAAATAATTGACCTCTGCGGTCTCTACCAAATTACTCAGACAGTTTCTGGTCTAAATATTTTCACAAAGTCAGCATCGTTTTAGAGCTCCACCGTTCAGACGACAAATACCGAAAAATTAGCTAAAAACCTTGATTCCTTCACCCTCAACTGGTCACTATTCAACAGGGAGGGGTCGCTTTTTTTCGCCGATATTTTCGAAAGTAATCCACTCTTTTCGATTGTCTAGCCTTAATTTAAACCACGTCACTTCCGGTTTCCCGGTGGTCGTAAAGCAAAGATGTCACGTTTTTTCTCCCGTTCTTTTCCTCCTTCGCGGTCCGGGTTCGAGCCTGCCTTCCTACGACCACTTTTTTTTTTTTTTTGCTCAACACACCTTCAAACATCCGGGCAACTCCAGGCACCCATGCTAGTATATATATATATATATATATATATATATATATATATATATATATATATATATATATATAATGGACATATATATACATACATATACGTATATGTATGCATACATATATGTATATATATACATACATAAATGTATACATACATACATATATATTTATATATATATATAGATATTTGCATATATATATATATATATATATATATATATATATATATATATACATACATATAGTAGTAAGTAATATATATTGCTATTAAGCTACACGGAATATTCCACGTTTCATACACGCTAGGATTCATGTGCATATATATGTGTGTATATATGCATATATATGCATTTATATGCATATATATATACATATATATGCATATATATGCATATATATGTGCATATATATGCATCTATTTACGCATATAGATGCATATAAAAGCGGATATATATACATACACAGACACAGACACACTCGTACACACACACACAGATATATATATATATATATATATATATATATATATATATATATATATATATATATATATTATTCTCTGGGCTGTAATAAATGTCGGATAGAAAACTATTACCTTTGTTCATTGTGTGTATTTTGTTATCAATTGTTTTCATATGAACGTTCCTTTAATCGAAGGATTCTTTTAAGGCTCCTGATGATCAAATCGATCCTCTCCTTACCGGAAAGTTCGATCAGACATTGCGTCTCTTCCGATCTGTGTGTGTGTTTTTTTTTATCATTTTGGGTGCAATATGAAACAAAGATGGCATCCACAGCGTGCGCTCGGCCGGAGAGACGAGCCAGACGCAGACCCGGAGCCGCCTCTATATGCGAGCAATAACCGGAAGCTATTCGCTTGCTCCTCTGATGTAAGCACGCCATATGAGTAATGCGTTGGTATAATTACACTAGGATTCAACAGTATTGATTTTTTGGCTGCTGGACCACGGCACGCCATATTCTTACACAGAAGGCCACACCCATTTACTTATCCTAATTAATTCGCGTGTATAGTTTTATCGAAAGTTATTTTCTGGTTAAAATTATATTTTTGAACTTGGATGTTATGCTATTAGTTAAATACGAGTTATCTGGACATAAATGGGATCGAGGTGGATACACTTTCGACAAGACTTTATCTACTGATCTGACGAAGTGTAATTCAATATTAAGAATAAACTTTGTTTATATTCGACTTAGAAAAATAGGCGCTGTTTTACAATTTGTCATTGTGCAGGGGGGGAGACAACTCTCGTTTACTAAGAGATTCGTTCATTTTTTTCATCTCATAATTTTAAAAAAAAATCATCGTAGCTTTTTTTTTAATTTTTGGATTTAATAAAAAGAACATCGTCAGATCGAGCGTCCTAATTTATGAGATGAAAATGAACGAATCTTTTGTCTCCCTCTGTACAATGACGAATTGTAAAATAGCACCGAAAAATATTACGTACGGGATTCCCATGGACAAATGATGCTACTTTTTATTTGTTTATTGTAACTTTAGTGGAAGTTCTAAAAAATTAAGTAGCCTTCCTAGTGCTAACACTTAATCTCTATATGAGATGCTGGTGCTGAATATATCCGACGGTGAGGCCTCAGCTTGCGGGCTTTGGAGAGTGTGGAGCCACCCTTTAATTGCCATTGCTCCCAGGTCCACTCTGACCTAGGGTGTTAGTAACTGTTACGATTCCAACTATGAGTTAAATAAAAACCGACTTGGAAAAAATATGATATAAAAAAAAAAATGTTCTTCCCAATCACTGGATTCGGCATTAAATAACCTGAAAAGGGTTGATATGCCGTAAAGCAAAACCAACTAACTATATGAGATACATAAATATTCGAAAGTTCCATTAAAGTTCTCCTTCATTTCTCAAACATTAAGTTAGTAAAGAAGTTGTGAAGAAAATGTTATAACTTTCCTATGGTAACTTGATCTCACTCGATTCCGGGACAAGATTTAATCTAGTCTTGTGGAGTATCCAGCTTCGTTATGTTCCTAATGCCTCCTCCACGAGGACAGAGTATGACACAAAGTCGGTTTTTAATATGGGGAAACCCCAGCTCACAAAAGAGGCCATCATCTGTTGCCAAGGTCGCTGGAAAGATGGTGGGATCCTTCTACCGCTCCAGAAGATATCTCACTACGGATGCAATTCTCTATCTATATAAAAGCCAAGTACGTCCAAGGATGGAATACTGTTGCCATATCTGGGCAGGAGCTGCTAAAAACAGCCTATCCTGCCTTGACAGAGTACAAAATAGACTTCGTGGCTTAGTGGGGGATGCCCTTTTCTCTACCCTGCAACCTCTCTCCCACAGAAGAGACGTTGCGAGCCTGTCCTTGTTTTATCGTTATTTCCATGGCAGATGCTCGTCTGAACTCCAATCTCTGGTCCCCCCTCGCCAATCTTTCACGAGAAACACCCGTCTAGCTGAATCCACTGTGAAAAATTTCCCCCACTCTATATCTGTGCCTAAATCAAAACGCAGATTCCATGAACAAAGCTTCTTTGTTAGAACTGCACGCCTGTGGAACTCTGTTCCGTCTGCCTGCTTCCCTCCGGACTACAACTTGGATGTCTTCAAGTCCAACGTTAACAAATTCCTAATGAACCGCCCCCTTAAGTAAACATTTCAGCAAATCTCCTCACTAACGTAATGTACTTGCAATAACCCTTATCCCTGAGTGGCTTCCGGGCCTTGATAAGTGGTGATCACTGTGTAAAAAAAAAAAAAAAAAAAATCTGGATAGGAACAAAAATAAAAATTGCCTCAATCAAGAAGGATTTCTTTTCCACTGATCGAGGCCAGAAAAGGTGAAGTGCAACATCATAAGAGATACGACATTTTGCTCCTAGGAAACAACACTTAGAGAAATTCCACCATTACTTGTAAATGCGATCCTTATGCATACTTAAATGCATCCACAAGTACCACAAACTATATAGAGCAAATTTCATGGTAAATCTTGCAAGGAAAATATTTTTAACTAGGGGGGGGGCTTAAATATGATATTTTAATTGGTCCGCATTTTGTATATATTATTATTATAGTCTTGAGTTCAAATGTGGCTAGGTGCCATTTACTAGAATCGAAACCAAAACTGTAGCATTTAAAGCTGATGACGTTACCACTGTACCAACGTGACAGGCATATAAAGTGATTAAAAATTAAAAAAATAAACTAAGATGAATGTACAAAATGTTTAATTTTGGCCCATTTTTACCCTTTAAAAGCAATTTTAATCGGCTAAACTTGTCAGCGTTCTATAACTCTTGATAGTGTTAAATACGACGATCAATTTTCGGCTCCATATCGTTTTCTAAACATTGTCATTTATTAGCCTGTTTATTTTAAAGATTCTGTCATTATTATTTGACAAAGGGGGAAAGAAAGGCTGTATACTTGGTAGCTAACTTTGCGCGAGCAATATCTAGAGATAATTGAATTCTCTTTTCATTCTATTCTTGTTGCCATATCAGTAATGAGAGTGTTGAAGATAAACGTTTTCCTGCGCTGACGTTATCTGCCTGATGGTCAGGGAGTCCCACAGTATTAATGCTGGAGTCCCTCAGGGATCAATCCTGGGCCCAACTCTCTTTCTGATCTACATCAATGATCTCCCTAAACACATACTTAAATCATTCGTTGACATCTATGCTGATGACACGACTATCTATCGCAACACATCAAAGGCTGTCAATGACAAAGTTCTTTCTAATTCTCTCTCCTCTGGTCTTAAGCGCGTGGTACAGTGGGGGAAGAGGTGGCTGGTCACTTTTAATGCATCCAAAACCAAGCTTCTATCCTTACATCATCAACGCTCTGATCCCCATCTGGCATCAATTGAAATGGATGGCTCTGGTCTTGGGGAGACTCCATGTTTTGACAAGCTTCTGGGTTTGACCTTTACTCCTGATCTGAAATGGAACACGTACATCAGGTATGTTACCAAGGATACTGGGAAAATGGTAGGATCCTTCTACCGCTCCAGAAGATATCTCACTCTCACTACTGATGCAATTCTCTATTTGTATAAAAGCCAAGTACGTCCAAGGATGGAATACTGCTCCAACATCTGGGCATTAGCTGCTAAAAACAGCCTATCTTCCCTTGACAGAGTACAAAATAGACTTCGTACCTTAGTGGGGGTGCTCTTTTCTCTTTCCTGCAGTCTCTCTCCCACGGAAGAGGCGTTGCGAGCCTGTCTTTGTTTTATCGTTATTTCCATGGCAAGTTCTCGTCTGAGCGCCAATTTCTCGCCCCCCCCCTCGCCAATCTTTTACGAGAAACACCCGTCTGGCTGAAACTACTGTCAATAATTTTCCCCACTCTTCATTTGTGCCTAAATCCAAACGTAGATTCTATTAGCAGAGCTTCTTTCTCAGAAGTGCACAATTGTGGAACTCTCTTCTGTTTGCCTGCTTCCCACCTGACTTCAACTTGGATGTCTTCAAGTCCAACATAAACAAACTCCTGACAAACCGCCCCCTTAAGTAAGGCACTCTATCAAATCTCCAATACTAATGATCACTACAATACTATCTCATTGATTACTGTACACGCAATAACCTTTATCCCTGAGTGGCCTCCGGGCCTTGATAAGTGGTGACCTCCATGTAAAAAAAAGTCTAGACCAACCAGTCGCTATTGGTTAGGTCTTTCGATGTCATATTCGTGGGAACTGCTACGGCTGTTCCTCTCAATAGTCTACAATTTTTATATCCAGAACCTATACAGAATAACTGCTCACTGAGAATTCTTCATTTCCAGAACTTGTGTAGAATAACTACCCATTGGAAACTCTTCTGAAGTGAAACATGGCTTCCTGTTCAAAGGTTAAGAACCCGGCGAAAGACTTTACTTCGATGGATCAGAAACAAAATTCAGATTGTGGCAAGTAAAATTAACGAATACAAAAGTTATACAAGATAATTCAGGCACAACCTGGGTTTATTGAAAAGAATGCAACTGTCTTTACAGAGTCAATACAGTGCTTAGATGACAGAAGATTATCTCTGGTAATGTGAGAAGCCTTGGACGATGGCCGCAAAGCATTAAATATATTAAGAGAGCATTCGGAAGGAAAACTCAAAATTACCTCTTTATATACTGAACAAACATCTCTAAAACGTATGGAAAACAAGACGATTACAGATTATGTTATAAGGGTCAAAACAACAGCAAATCCATTAATAAAAATATATGGCGAAGTTATTTCTGGTCCTTAATCTAAAATGCAGTATGAGGTGAAATGCATTGTTATTATACATACTGAGCAAGAAGCGCTATATCTAAAAGCTGATCGAAATACTGTTTTAGAGCCAGATTTGACTAAAACTCCCGTAGTAATCAATTGTAATAATCAATCCAGCATAGTCATAGCGCAGAACACAGTAATTCACCAAGGATCTAAGCATATAGATATTAAATATAACAAGAATCTATCATTGTAAATTACATAGCATCAGGACAAAATATCGTCGATATAATTTCAAATTCGGCGGCAAAAATACAATTGAAACGTTTTGCCTCCAAACTTGTCGTAATTTGACTTTAAAATAACTTTTCTCAAGCCCAGATATGCATTGAGAAAGGGAACGTTGTCGTGAGCAAGACGTTAAACTGCATCTATTTTGTTTGTATTAACACTTAACATATTAATGCGTAACAAATGTGTAAACTTTAAATGTTTATTTTAGTAAAAAATAAAATAATTTTTAAATAAAATAGAATAAAACATAATAGATGAAAAAAAAAATTTTAATCACTTTTTGAAAACATATTTTTATATCATTTTTTTTCAACTATTTTTACGTGATTATTTTAAGGCATAAATTAAAATTGATTTTTTTTACTTTTATTTTGTGCACAATACGCTATTTCTAATATACAAAAAAAATGACAAGCCTTTCCTATTTTCTCTTTTTGTTACGTTTTAATTTTACTTACCAAGAAAAATTAATTAATACTTTTATACGGAAACATATTACATGTACGATTGCGTGTATATTTATATATGTGTGTGTGTGTGTGTGTTTTAGAACGGGAATGCATAGTTAAAATTAAAAATGGCTTCAGTTTGAAGCGCTCACCTTTTCAAAGTAAAAATAAAAATCAATTTCTTTTATTTCTCTTTTTTTACACATATTTTTCTTTGACATTTGAACAAAATCTTAAAAATGTCTTTTTTTACATGCTCATATTTTAAAATCCAAATGACTTCTGTTCTGTAGCTTGCTTTATTTTACATATTTGAATATATAAGTACATATATACATATTTTTTAACAGAATTGAACATTAACCGAATGAACTTCTCCATTATTTAAAACAAAATAGGGGGTTGTTGCAATATATTTAGCTATATGAGGGTGTAATACTTCCTAAAAGTTAGGATATTCTATTTATAAACACTGTTCATAGGAACTAACGAATTAAATTAATTCACGTTCTGTGATCAACCAATCAGAAATCAGAATTGCGCAATAAAAACTGAATATTTTTAGCATTCCAGCACATGATTTTTCCGTGTCAACACAAGAAGGATCTTTTGTTCTTTAACTGCCAAATTATAAAGTCCAGACGCTGTACAGAACAGCTGCTCACTAAGAATTTTTCATCTTCAGGACTTGTATAGATTAGCTACCTATTGAAGACTCTTCTGAAATTAAACATGGAATATGTACCTACATTAGGAATAGCTTCCTTATAGCAGAAACCTTTCCAAAGTAGACCCCAAACGTCCCTAAATTTGCTTTAGAGTACCACTTACATCATAGCATTTAGATTTGCCCTCTACCGCCTCCACTATACTATACTATAAAGTAACTATGTTAAAGAGCATCGCTAAACAAATTGATTCGACCCTGTCTCCTAATCCCTCAGTCAACATTTACGTCTATAGAGATTTCAAGATTTCAACGTCCACAATGTTGAATGGCTAGTCCACTCAAACAAAACTGATGACAAAGAGCGATTTTGTCATGATTTCTTCCTCGCTTATTGTTAAAGTTGGAGTTATCGAACTTTGTGGCCTTCTTCTATATAATTAGTTAAGTCCCTTGTCTCGAGTAAATACTCTGTATGGCGTCTGGCTAACAGTAATACCTGTTTATCCTCCGTCGTAGAAAGTACTAAATGAACTAACATTGGTAGCAGAGCGTATTCTTTCGTGTGACCGATATTATATCTCTTCAACTTACGTTGAAAGAAAAATGGCGTCATTTACGAAACAGCCACCTATTTTGCAGTGATGAAATGTACATCGAATGGAAACAATACATAAGTATATGGTCTAACTTCACTGATTTACCTAAGGAAAAACAAGGGCCAGCAGTGTTTTTGCTATTGCCACAAAACATACGAGAATGTGTTTTACACTTAGACATCACATATATCGGCCAAACTGAAGGATTAAAAATAATTACGAAAAAAATTGGCAAGTGACGAAAACACGTTGGCATACGTGTCATTCAAGGAATTTTGCTCTTACAAAAGAGCTGCTGGAAGAAACATAAACGAATTTTTGGTGCGTTATGAATTCTTGTACGAGAAATTACGTAAATAGGGAATTTCTCTGCCGGAAGGAGTTCAAGCATTTTTTGTTTTAAATGCAACGGGAAAAAAAACGAAAAATTAGCGAGGACAACACGTGGAAGTTTAACTTACGTAGCAATGAAGGATACTTTAAAAAAGTGTTTTTGATATTTCTTCATTGTAATACGAAACAATTCCTACTATTAAGGAAGAAATTGAAACTGTAAATTTCATCCGGAACGGAAGTAAAAGGGAACAAAACTATATCGAGGAAACAAAACAAATACAACAGACAGACAAGGTAGGATAATGCGTTGTTTCAAATGTGGTTCTATTATACATTTTGCCAGAGACTGTACTGGTTTTAGTCCTAGAAATATTAACACTGTTGTGGATTCAAATCATGTACACCTCTCATTAATTAATACAGATTCTAATTATCAAAATATTGATAAATAATTCTAATATAAAAATGACCAGTCTTGTAAAAGATCACCGAGCATTGCAGTGTTGGAACTGTTACTGGAGAACTTTGATTTAATGTATTTCTTGGTACATTAAATGACCGAAGTAAACGGTTTGTGAATACTTAAATAACAAAACCTTTTGTTTGGTAATGGAGAGGAGGTAAAGGCAATTAAAGCAGTTAAATTTCCAGTAACTATAGGAGGCATAAAAGGTGACAGAGCATACATAGAGGCTGACATCATCAAAATGATTTACCATTGTTACTAAGTCATAAATTAATGAAAACTGCTGGCATGATACTAGAATTTAAAATTGCAAAAGACAACTTATGGACATTAAAGTCTTCCAATGATTTTGCAGGCTGAAAAGTCACCAAACTTTGTTTTACATTGTGAAGCCTTAAAAGAATGCTCTAAAATGGAGAAAAGAGTGAAGGCTTAGAAATTACGTAAACAGTTTGCTCGTGCATCAAAAGAGAAATTGATATCATTGATGAGATGCAGTAGGACCTTTCATGATAAGGAGTTTCTAGCTCTTATATAGGGTGTTTGTAATTAGTGTTCAGTTTGTTTAAGGCTTAGAAGATCTCCCCTCTTCGTCCGGTGGTGGGATTGGCTTTTTTATGCATGGAAGTAATGAGTTGAAAAAAAGATTATGATTACACAACAAAAATCAACTGGAAATTACGCCAATAGGCGGAATATAGAACCAACTGCAGAAAATGAATGTCCAGTGTGTATCAATTGGGATATGGTTGATTAGTAGCGAGAAATTCCACAAGTATCAGGAGATCATAAAGAATATGCAGTTTTCCTCACTTCTGAATAAGAACAAGCAAAAAAGGTGTGATTGATGCAAAGGAGAAAAAAAGAAAAACATGAAAACTCATGAAGTGTATGAATGTGTTCCTAACATAGGTTAAAAATGCATATCAACAAGATGGATGATAACAAAGGAAGTTAAGGATAACAAAAAGATAACGAAAGCTCGTCTTGTAGCACGTGGCTAGGAAGAAAATTCACATAACTTAAAAACAGACTCTCCAACATGCAGCCGTGAAGTTACGTGTCTTGTAATGTTAACAACCTCTGTTAAAGAATGACAGGTGGGAATCCTTGATTTCATCTCGGCATTTTTGCAAGGTGATATGCTAGAAAGAGAAGTATTTCTTAGACCAACATCTGAGGCATGTCCAGAATCACAAGTGTGGAAGCTGAAAAGATGTATTTATGGATTGAATAATGTTCACCGTTCACGGTACAAGAGAGTTTCTCAAAAATTGACTAACCTAAAATAGACTGGTGAGTGCATATGCCAATGCAATGTTTCCTTGCCATGATTCATCCGAAAACTTGATGGTATTCTGGCAATGCATTAAGGTGACTTCATATTTTTTCGGAAATTATTTTTTTTAATGTAGTCTCAGAATTAAAGAAAATGGCATCTTCAAATTTCTGGGATTGTGCGTTAGACACATAAAAGATGGGAGCCTCTACTGAAATTTTAAGAGACTTGTTGCGTTAATAACTCGTTTCCTTTGTTTAGTTTTTTTTTCTTTTAGAAGTTTGACTTAAACCTGAAACTAGAACACACCAGCAATGTTAAAGTACGAGTTATCGAATTTGGTGGCTTCTTCTATATATTTAGTTATGTCCCTTATCTCGAGTGAATATTCAATATGACCTCCGGAAAACATTAACACGTGTTTATCCAACGCCGTGGGAAGTACTAAGTGAACTAACACTTATGACTTAACACAAATTGTTAACGAACCTACCTGATGCTGACGAGCAATTTGCGAGTCTGCTAGATCTTTTTTCCAATAACAGAAAAGGATCTTCTGAGTACTTAATTATCTTAGTAAAGACAAAAAAAAAACAAAGTATAACAAAACGCCAAATATCCCTTTCCATCAAAAAGTGTAAAGGCACTCGATGGTTGACTGGGACATTTTCTGAGCGTTCATATCGGAACTACTTCTACGCTTCATATTTAAAAGGAATGCGTGCGCTATAGCATCCGACTTATCTGATTAGTTAGCCGTCGGCATAGACAACTGCATACCCTCCAAAGAAATTCTAACAGAAACCGAAGAGACATCCGTGTTCACTCCTAAATGTGCTGCCCCTACTTCAGTTGCTTTAAGCGTAATAGATGTTTTGAAAACTAAAGTCGCCTTTAGAACTACCAGCAATCAATGGAAAAGGATAATAAAAACGAGCGTGTCCTATGTTCAGTCCATCAAATTCAAAATACAAGAACATACACTTGTCTCCCATGAGTTTAGCGAATAACAAAGAAGGTCCTGAATAAATGTGGGTCCTCTATCCCAACCATCATAAACGGACTTGGGGTAATTTCGTCAGCATTTTACAACGTTAAACACTTTGCCAAGAACTTTGCAAAAACCTCAATCCTATGTAATCAGGGCCACCTACGTCCCGAATTTTTCACAAGAACGAAAGCAATGCGTGCGACATTCGTTTTGTTGCCATACTCATCAGGAACCCTGATGCCAGTAAAGCAACTGGTCTATCTACAATTACCCGTTTATTGATCTATATATTCTTATAAAACTATATGTTACATATTCCAGAGATGTCCCATAGTTTTATTAGTATGAATTAACATTATTAACATTAAGCTATTACTGTTTAGAAAATGCCCTTATAGTCTATCCCAAACTTTTGGCGACTCTCGAAATGAAAACAGTTTGGAAGTGTCCATTTTTCGAACTGTTTTCATTTCGTGAGTCGTCGAAGATGTCATTGTATTATCAAAGCCGCTCTAAACTATAATGGTTTATCCATGTCAATGAAATCACGGTATGTCTCTGGAATATTTAACGTATAGTTTTTCAATAAATTGTTTGTATGTCAGTTCCTAAATTCGATCAAGTACTTTGTATTGTTCTTTTCAACATACCCGAACATACCCGACGCACTACATACGTGTCTGTACACATGGACTCATATGTATTTGTGTGTATTTATCATCACCCTCTACATACTCCCTGCCTTCCTTGAATATCTTATGTAACTCAAATACTGATGCTAGATTTATACAAGATGGTCCAAAAGCAGTCTGAAGCATTCCATACGTTTCCATAGCATTTTTCCAAGTTTAAAACAGAATTTTATTGCATAATATGTTTTTAAAATGTCCTCACGTCCAGATTGCATTTTTGAAATACACTAGCTGTGACGATCAGACTTTAGTAGGATGTATTTCAATTATTATTGTAGCTGTTCATTTGTACCTGGAATAAAAAAAATTGGTCAGTCATTTAATAAGATGTACAGCAAGAACATTGAATTTTCAAGCGTCTACGAAAATTTTAAATGCCTGTACAAAAAAGTGTAGAAACTTATTGAAGGCACCTCGTATATGCTATTAAACCTTATGTCTATAATCCTTATTTAAACCTTTATCAAAATTCTTCTTATTTCAGTAACTTCTTTCTAAAAACCATAGACTTATGACAGTTTTTTCTGCTAAATGTCTTTATCCTTCGTTTAACTTTGGTCTTTCCAAGACTAAAGTTAATCATGATTTCTAGAAAGCATCTAAATTTTCATTCGCTTATATTTCAATAAATAAGACAAGTTTTCACAATTTCAATTCTTTACATTCAGTTTATATGAGGATGAAAACGAATCTTCGTTTTTAATTGTATGATTAATCTGATTCCGTATATTTTAGATCCTTTTCGAGACAATTTGGCGGTGACCAATCAGGATCCTTTACAAAAATAATTAATAGCCCTATAACCATTATTGGAGTAATGGATGCTATCGCAGACCGTGTAATTTGCTCTGCCGAATTCAATTTCACGTGGATCTATTGTGTTCAGTTGTGTATTAATAGTATGGGGAAATGAATTAAATAAGTTTTTTTTGTTTTTAAGTAGATAAATAGACACGTACATACACACACACACACACACACACACATACTTGTCTCAGGACGGGGAAAATTAATTCCATGAACAGAACAGTTTTACACGACTTATATGTGCCCTTACGAAGGTTAATATCAAGGTATACAAGGTGTTTTAAATAAGTTTCCAGACTTTTTTCGTATGAAAACATTCATTGATAGTACAGACATGAAACTCTAGTCCCCTTCGAAGTAATATATTCGCTGGTTGCAATGCACTTGATATCTCATTATAATACATCTTCTTATTTCAGTAACTTCAACCATAGACTTATGACAGTTTTTTTTCTATGGTTTATATATATAAAATTAAATAAACATGAATATACATAAACGATCACACATATATGTATGTATATATGTATATGTGTGTATATATATATATATGTGCATATATGTATGTACACACACACACACACAAACACACACACACATTGAAAAAAAAACACTAACCTAGTTTTAAAACAGATCAAGAAACTAAATAGAGCACACACAAAGGAACAGGTCAACCAGAGGCCAAATAGGTCTTTGTCCGATAAATGCATGCTCATTGGCTGATAGGAAGGGCTCGGTGGATACTAGAAAGCTGATTGGCTAACTAAAATCTCAATAAAAGAGGAGCATATAAAAATGATAAACAACCACAGAATTCGTGCATAAGCCTGAAGAGTCCTAGAGTGGATGAAAAGTGAACGTGTCTGTGTGTGTGTCTGTGTACATTTCCCTACGCAATAACTCTGTCAATTTTAAGTCTACAAACTCAAAATTTGATATACAGGGTACTGAGATTTGGGAAAATCTTTGTAGCCCGTTTTCGGCCAGAAATTTGGCTGTTAAAAGGTCAATGTTCAACGATTTTGCCTTTGAGACCTACCAAACTCCTCCGCCAATTTTGGGTCTAAACAATTGAAATTTTAGATATAGGTTCCTTGGACATGATCTAACTTAATAACTTGATTTGAGCCCCAAACAATATGTTAAGGGGTCATAATAGGGGTCAAAGTAAAAATATTTGCACCAAAAGTTCCGTCACTCTTTTGCCTTATGTAATTAAAGTAAATATAACCCATGTTCTCCGACGTAACGCCAAGCTGTGTTTCAAGATTCATAATGATCAGTTCATTAGTATAAGAGTTTATCTTAAGCAACAATATATATAAACATATACATATCCTTGACTCTATCTATATGCATCCTCTAAATCTTACAAAAATAAACAATGTGACTCACATATATATCCTAAAATTCGTAATTCTCCGTTCATTAGTTTAAGATATTATCTGTTATATGTGCAGGTGGCATTCACCCTAATCGGGTTGAAGCGGCTTCCCCCAAAAGAGGAAGTGTCAAGTAATCCGCAATGACAACGTTCGAGTTTTGCCATAAATGCGTGGAGATGTCGAAGTCCTCCTAAATACCGCGCTTGGTAAATTGTAATCCATCTGGTATTGACTAAGCTATACGCTGCTTAACTACGGTTATCTAATGAGAACCGGAATGTCAACGTAATGATGTCGTATATATATATATATATATATATATATATATATATATATATATATAGAGAGAGAGAGAGAGAGAGAGAGAGAGAGAGAGAGAGAACAACAGGAGTATGAAATGAAGTCACAGAACTATATATTAGTGGATATAGAATAGATCATTTATTGAATAATGGAATACAAGCATAATTTAGGGGAATAGAAGGGACTCTTTAGGCCAGGGCATTTCGAAGCCTAATGCTTCTCATCAGAAGAGTAGAGAAGGTGCTAGGTATCATGGAGGAGATGCGGCGTCTAGCGTAGGGTTCATTAGGGGCGAAAAATATTCAGTGGAATTATAGAATGTTGGGGAAAGCTTTATTGAATTCTAAATAAATAAAGGAGAAGCTTGTTATATATAGTCTGATATAAAAATGTATATGGTTTTTAACACAGTGTTGAGTTTAAGGGGTATATGTTTTAGGGTTAAATTGGGGATATATTGTGGCTGCGTGGTAATTTGTGAGGTGTCTATTATCTATGGAGTGGTATTTTTGACAGGTGAACCTATACGGCCGATTGGGGGGGGGGGGTTAATGCAAGGTTGTAATATTGATTAGGTACTACGCGGCAATATTTCTAAGTTTCTTCTGTTATGATATAGGGAGTGTGGTTGTTAGGGGGCGGTCGAAGGATAGGATGGCAATGTCTATGGGTGCGTTTAACTTGATGAAAAAGGTTTAAGGATACATATAGTTGGTGTGGTGGAAGAGTAAGGAGAAATTTATTACTTATAAAAGTGGTAATAATACCAACAATAGTAGGGTAATTATAATAATAATAATAATAATAATTATTATTATTATTATTATTATTATTATTATTATTATTATTATTATTATTATTATTATTATTATTATTATTATTATAGTAATAATAATAAAAATAATATTACCAATAGCTGTGATAAAAGTAATACCAATGATAATGGTAATAACAATGAAAATGATTATAATAGCAATGGTTATGGTAACAATGACGGGGAAAATAATAATAATAATAATAATAATAATAATAATAATAATAATAATAATAATAATAATTATAATAATAATGATAACAACAACAACAACAATAATAATAATAATAATAATAAAAATAATAATAATAGCGGTAACAATAAAACAATAATAATAATGATAATAATAATAATAATAATAATAATAATAGTGATAATATTACTACTACCACTACCACCACTACTACTACTACTAATAATAATAATAATAATAATAATAATAATAACGTTAATTACTAGGGAATGCGTAAAAGCAAGGGATACAGACAAATGGGGGGGGTCAAAATAACAGGAAATAGGGGTGAGGAGTGAGGGATGAGTGGTCCCGTGAAAAAATAAAAGTATATATATATAAATATATATACGCATATATACACATATATATATCCATATATATAAACACACATATACAAAAAACATACACACACAATAAACGATAAAGGATAAGGACATTTTGAAAGTAGATATTGAAGAAAACGCAAGAGTTCGGGGAACAAAAACCTTGGGTTTATTTTAAAGAAGTCCTTCACTGGAAAAGAAACCTTCAAGAGTCCACATCAAATTTTTAAATTTCTTGAAATTTTGTGACTTCATTTCATACTCTTTTTGTTCTATTGTATAAGCTCCAATAATAATTGTTGAGCTTGGCATTATCCAGATAAGTCTCCTCTTGTGGAATTGAACTCTAAAATTTTAAATGTTTAGACTGCAAATTGGCGGAGGAGTTTGGTAGAGTTTTCAAAGGTCAAATCGTTGAACTCTCATCCCTGAACAGCCAAATTTCTGGCCGAAAACTGATTAAAAAGATTTGCCAAAATCTCAATACCCCTTATGTCAAATCTCGAGTCTGTAGACTGAAAATTGACAGAGTTAATTAGTAGGGGAACGTACACACACACATATTTTCACTTTTATAGAAATACTAGACTACCCGTGACTCGTTGGGTCAGTATGTTATATTAGCTATGGAATTAATGCGTGAGCGTGACACTTGTGACGTAAAGAAAATAGTTTTTTGTGACATAACAGAAACATTTCTATGAAAGTATATTAAAATGAAAAAAGAATATAGATAGATTTCTATGAGTCGTTTGTTTATAATTGTTTATTTTGGAAAAACTTACCCCCATTAAATTATAAGTGGTTTGTCATACTTATATGTAAGTGTGCATTGAACAGATACCATAATACTTAAAGTTAAATTCAAATTTTGATATATCTTTTAATTTCAACGCGAAAAAATGAATTGGGGCGCTGAAAACGTACACAGTAAAACAATATGTTTTAGTGTCGCGTTGATTATTTATTTGTAACGCAAATTAAAAAAAACATATTTTCGGGTTTATTTATTTATGTTGGTAGTGTAGAAGAAAATGTATGAATGTTTTTTAAGAAAGGTGTATTAAAAAATGGAGAATAAATTTTTAAAAAAATGAAGGCGGTGAGTAGAATGCTTTCATGGTTGTCAACGGGTGAAAGTAAATTTATTTGTAAGAAAATTGCGTTAAAATAACTTAAACGTAATACGAAAATGAACATGTAAAAAAATGCATAAAAAATGAAGAAAGTATTAACAATTGTTTTATTTGGATAATTTAAACGCGAACAAAAAACAATTGGTACGTTGAAAACGTATACAGTAAAACAATATGTTTTATTGTCGCGTTGATTATTTATTTATGTACACATGCGCAACCGGGGATCGTAAACCGTATGTTGTAAACCCATTTTGTCTTCAATTTGTAAAGACGTTCTTCCCCCACCATAACAATTCAATTATTTATTTATTTAAATGTAGCTGCGGTGTCGGGCGGACGTCTCAAAGATTAGATAATAGGGTAAAACAACATGTTCCATCCAAAATTCGAAATGGAAATTACCTACCTTCGGACGTTTTGAACAATACCCATGGCTCATCTATAGGACAGCACCTTATAAATAATTGTATTTGCGCTTTGAATTTTAGTGCGGACTTTTTTTCCATTCTTAGCAAGTCGCACTCTCTTTATCATCTTAAAATTCTAGAAACTATATATATTAAGACTCTGAGACCTTCTCTTTGCAAACAAAAAGAGAATTTCTTAGGGCTTAATCTAGTTTCTATTTAATAATTAATCCACACACCCCTCTTTCCCCCCCCCTACTTTTTCATCTTCGATTCATTGTTCCCCCCTTTTCTTTTTAAAACGTAATTAAGCTCGATTTTAACTCTGTTGAGCGAGCTTCGAAACCGGTCAGCTGACACATCAATTTTATTTTTTCATTTCACAATCTAAAATAATGTTTTCGAACAAGTTTAAATTTAGTCTTTACATAGCCATAATAAAATTTTGTACCCCGCAAAAATATTTAAATATATATATATTTATATATATTCAATAAAGTTTTTCTAAATTACCACGTTTATTTAAGCCCAATAAAAAGGCAATTACACTTTCAGAGCATATATATCGATAGCAAACATAAAGACGTATTTTTTTCACATTCATATGTTTTATTGCTTTCATTATTCACTAGCAGGCTGCCTGGCATTGCCCGGTTGTAAAATATCCTTAAATATGATATTTTGATTGATACAGATTTCGTATTTTTTATTACATTATATTGGACCCAATATACAGTAATGATTTAAAAAGTTTACAAAAAAAATGACTCGTTCGCCACCACTGAGAATCGAAACCACAACGTTTAGTTTATGATTTATTTTTTCCTTTGACGTTAACACCTGAGTTATGAAGACATGTTTGATGCAAGGTTAAAAACTAAAACATAAATCAATAGCTATTACGTTACGTATGCATATTCGTAATGCCTTCGTTCGACCTTCGCCTGGCAAATTCCATTTATTTTTAATTTTCACTTTTGCACCGATTTTTTTCCGGCTAAAACTCAAATATAAAGTTTCGCATCGGTTCAATATACAGTATTCCGGTTCAATATACAGCATACCCAATATACAGGTTGTTCCAAACCCCCATTTCGTAGGCTATTTCATAGGCCAATAATTTCGACAATTTTCGTTGGAATGACCTCAAATTTTCACAGCTTGTGTAGAAACGTTTCAAGTTTTTGGGTGCAACGTTTGGTATTTCTATCTTTTCAGGTTCAGAAATGCCGTTCATTTCAAAAGAAATTTTGCGTGTTGGAGTCACTGAAGACAGTGCAGCATGTCTTCTTCACAAATTTTGCAAAGACGGCATTAACTACAAAACAAATTAGGACTTGGTACCAAACATTTCAAGAAAAAGGCTGCCTATGCATACCTAAATCGCCAGGACGGCCATCAATATCAGCAGAGACAGTGGAGCAGGTACATGAAGCCTTCCTGCGTAGTCTTTGGAAGAATGTTGGAAGAGCAAGTGTAGAAAACCACATCCCACAAACTACAGTTTGGCGGATTCTGAGATAGTGAAGAAGACGATTTGCTTCTGAAATGGTCACCACGATCCCCCGACCCTTCTCTGTGTAATTTTTTTCCTCTGTGGTTATGTGAAAGGACTAGTCTCCGTACCTCCTCTCCTAGCTAACATTGAAGAACTGAAACAGAGAATTACAGCTGCACTGGAAACTGTTACCGAAGACATGCTGCAGCAAGTTTGGTACGAGCTCGAATATCGACTCAACCTGCACAGAGACACATTTATGAAAATTTGTCATAGAACCAACAAATATTTGTACTTTTCTTTGTAAATTTAACCAATGAAACTTATGGCCTTCAACGTAAAGTGTATTTAATTTAATTAAGATCCATCAAGTATTTTCCGAGCTATGGGCATTTAGAATGGGATCAACTATTTTGGAACATCCTGCATTAAATTTAATGTCTGTAGACCGAAAACTGACAAAGGAGTTTCGTAAGCAAAATTTTTTAAACAAATATATATATATATATATATATATATATATATATATATATATGTGTGTGTGTGTGTGTGTGTGTGTGTGTGTGTATATATATATATATACGCATACATAAAGATATCTAGAAAGGTTTGTGTTTTTACCATAACCTTTTTATACAAATATTACGCAAGCATAAATCATGTAGAATATCTGCATGAATATAATTACACGTAATAGTTAACTAAAGATGATCATTTTATAAGAACACCAAAAAAACAAATAGGGAATTAATTAAAAGAATGTTTAAAAGTATATGCGAATCAAAAATATCATCAAAAATAAAGAATGTATTTAAGTTAAAAACCCTTTAGTTACTTTTTGGACACCATGTATGTTCTAGCTTCTGAAACGGTTTTTTAGTTTAGTCATCCACATAAAGTACTTTTTCGTTATATCACAACTCATCCGTACGGCTCGACTAGCACCTTTCCCGAACTGGGGATTAAACCTACAACCATCGCATTGATATAAATATAATAAATAATAATATAATATAATAAACGATTCCAAATAAATTAAACAAACAACATAGTCGGTGAGGTAGAAAAATCGATTTTACCCTTTTATAAACAACAGTAAATAAGTAAATTCTTTTTATATTAATATAAAAAAAATATGCGGTCTCGTTCATGAACATAATAAACGCTTTAAAATAAGTGAAACCACTAAGAACTTAGCCAGTTAGGTAGAAAACGGACACTTAGAAAATCGATTTTATTTTAAAAAAAAAAAAAAAAAAAACATTAAACAAGTAAAAATATTTTTTTTTAAATATTAGGGGGGGCTATAGTCTATTTTAAAAAAAAATATCTCCTTCAAGAACGATCATAAAATATGTTTTCAATCGATATTTATTCAATAAGGGACCAGTTTTCCTACCTAGCGAAAGGGGACGAGTTTTCCGGGGTCGAGTTTTCCGGGTACGAGTTTTTCGGAGACGAGTTTTCCGGGTACGAGTTTTCCGGAGACGAGTTTTCCCGGGACGAGTTTTCCGGGCACCAGTCGGCAGTTCTACCCACCGGTACATGGGATCGCTGTTCGCAAATGATCTCCACAAATGTTGATTTAAATAAGCACTCTCCCACCGTTTTTACAGTGATCGAGCTGCTTGTTTATTTACAAACTACAAACGGCGGGCCTCGTTTTATAGCCATTATCATAATTATTATCAAAGGATTGAATAATTGAAAGAAATATGTATAGAAGAAACCCAAAGGTGTAAGGGAAATAATTCAATGTAAATTCAGTTACATTGATTTGTTTTGAATTTTCGTTCGGACAAGTCAAATAAATTTAACAATAAATGTTACCAACATTAAATTAACACGCTTATTTGGATGCTTGTTAGTGAAATTCAAATATATGTTTAAATATTTGTATGCCAAGAAATGTTATAAAAAATGGTAATTTTATTTTCATTTAAGATAATCTTCGCGATTGCATATTTTGCTTAGTGCCCAGAAAAATCGTCCAGGAAAAACTCGTCCGTGGAATACTCGTCCACAGAAAACTCGTCCATTTTTGCTAGGTAGGAAAATTGGTCCATTATTAATATCACGTGACAACACATTTAACCGCCGTTCTCGAAGGAGATATTGTTTTTAAAAGAAACTACACACCTTTAAAATAATTTTACTTTTGTTTAAAAAAAAGATAAAATCGATTTTTCTAAGTGTTCGTTTTCTGCCTAGCTGGCTAAGTTTTCAGTAATTTAACTCCTTTTAAAGCGTTCATTAAGTTAAAAAAAAAAAAAACAAGTAGTGTCTAGTATTACGTAAGAACAAGAAAAAATGTCCGACATGAAAGGGTCGCATCTTGGGATTTTCGATAATAGCTCAAAAATAGAAAATGTTAAAAAATACTACTGGGGATATAGTTTTAAAAATAGCCCCCCTTCAAAAGAAAATAAGTTTTTAAATATTTAAAATATAATTTAGGGGAGGGGGGCCTCTTTTAAAAACAATAGTTCCCTCAAAACAACAATAAACAAGAAAAAAATGAAATTAAAAAGATTCTTCAATAACGTGAGTAGACTTTCCGATAAAATTGATAAATAAATTTCGGGTTCGTTTTACAACCCACAGAGTTAGGGAAAAATACTTTTTTCACTCATGAACAGAACGCAACGTAACTTTATTTTAATAATGTACATATTTTCGATTTTTCCTTTTTAAATCCCTCGATACAGCTTTGATAGAGCGAGGGCGAAACCGGTCAACTCTTCTCTTTTATTTTTATTTTCTCTTCTCCCCCTGCCTTTTTCTTTATTTTTTAAAACGTGTTTTACGCATTTTACTTTTAATCATATATATATATATATATATCAAATATTAGTCATTCAATAAATGTAAAAAATTATGACGTGAAATAGTTAAATTTCAAATCAAAAGATTTTTATCATTCTGTGTAAGACAAAGAATACATTTGAAATATTATCCTATAGGATTTCGATGTCTACCATCTCTTCAGATATATATTCTTTGTCTTACATAGAATTATAAAAATCTTTTGATTTTAAATTTTAAATTTAAACATTTCACGTCATAATTTTTTTAATTTATTGAATGACTAAAATTGAATTTATTTGCTCTATCTCGTATATCGAGCAATTTTTATTTAGATCGGATAGTCCTTATAGAATATTATTGCCAATATTTTGTAAGACCTATAATCACAGGTTTCCATACCAGTTGATTGCTAAATAACTTTATTCTGAAGTATATATACTGCAAGGCAGTAAGTTATAAAATATATATGGCAATTAATCTACACAGAATATTCCGCGTTTCAGCCACGCTAGGATTCGTCAGGCTTATGCGAAGAGTTGTGGTTGTCTCACGTTTTTATATACGCACATTCTATTGAGATTTTAGTTAGCCAAAAATCTCAATAGAATGTACGTATATAAAAACGTGAGACAACCACAATTCCTCGCATAAGCCTGATGAATCCTAGCGTGGCTGAAACGCGGAATATTCTGTGTAGCTAGATAGATAGAGAGAGGGGGAAAGGAGAAGGACATAGATAATCGCGCAAAAATCCAAAGTTAAACAATATATTGATAAAAACATATTCAATAAATTTCCCCGATCATGTGAAAATGTAATGGTTTACATGTATTTCTTATTTTCGATTTTTGAGCGATTATCGAGGGTCGACTATGCCTCGAATGAGACAACAATTAAGTTTTTTGTTCTAACTCGATAGATTTTACACTCCCTTTATTTTTAAGTGAAAAACACTTTAAAATAAGTGTAAACACAAACAACTTATCTAGATAGCTAGAAGAGTAAGTTTGCTCGCATTATTTGTTGTCTATTTATTTCTTACTCTTTTTGGGTGAGGGTTTACTATACACACAGATTCCAAAAATGGTTAAAAAACAAAAATATAACAAATAAATGTTATCAAAGCCAGATAACTTACTCTTCTACCTATCTGGAAAAGTTTAGTCGATTCGGAAATCATAAGCGTTTATCGATGTATTTGAAAACTACAAATGGCGACGAGCCTTTAGTTGAATACGTTGTTTGGGAAAATGAGTTCAAACTAAAAAATTATACAAAATAGTGTTAGAAACTCATTCGATATATGTTATCCTGTCATAGGCTGACATATATTCGGTAGATTATTAACAGTATTTTGTATAGTCTTTTAGTTTTAACTCATTTTCCCTAACTTAACGTTTTCAACAAACAGTCCACCGCCATTTGTATTTTTCAAATGTATCGATAAACACTGTATACTTTTCGAGCCGAATAAACATTTACATTAAATAAAAACACTAAAATATTATCCAGTTAGGTAGAAAAGTAACTTATATTGCCTTTGATAACATTTATTTTTTATATATTTGTTTTTGACAACTTTTTTGAATCTATGTGTATAGTAAAACAAACCTTTTATTTTTTCTTTGTTGGCTATTCCGAAAATCACTAATTTTTCTACGCACCTTTCGAGTGTTATCTTTTGATAAGAATGGTTACTGAGTTTCGACTAATATTGTTGGGTAAAAAGTATAACCCCAATTTTAGGAATTACATTGTTCGAGAAATCAGATACACTAACTCGTTTGTAATGAGTTTTGTTATTAACAACCGGAAGGGGGTGATGCTAACTACAATATGGTTGTCTTTAAATCCAATGTCAAGAATATCATTATCTTATAATCATATGTTGTTCATTTCATGTATCATTTTCGGCCTTTTTATGATACTTCAATATTCAACTTACAATCTAGTAATCTCGTTAACCTTTACTCTCGAGTGGCTTTTAATCTTGATACATGGTGATGCATTAGTGAAAAGAAAGAGTCAAACTAAAACTGATTGCTGTAGGTTGATGTATTATTGTCCTGCATGCCGAGATTTCGATTTTTTATTTCTTTTTATTTCTTTTCTTTCTTTTTTTAAGAGCCATGTGGCTCTCGCCTTCAGAAAGTTCGCCTCGGAAATGTTTTTGACGGATTTAAGCTTGATGATATCAGACTACAATTGAAATATCTGAAGTTCAATTTCGATATTCACACCACAAGCTTCAAAGATCATCTGAAAAAGAATTGTGTGGGAGGGAAGGAGGGGTTAGAGTTGAAATAAGTGCTCGCCTACATATCTTAATGGACACAAATGCCAGTTTATGAATTAACAATTACCTATGAAATTGTAAGTGCAATAAAAACTGATGGGACCTATAAAATCAATTTTTCAGATGAAGGGCGTCTCCATCCATAAAAGGCGCATCTGACGACTAATCTCTCTTTTTCTTTTTTAGGGCGCATCTCTATTCTAGACTTTATGCTCGTTTATGACTCTCGCAAGGAGAAGCGAAAAGCCATTTTGTATTCAGGTATTAGCGGCCATCTTGTTTTACCTGGGTGTGAAATACCTTTGCTCTTGTCAATCAATGACGGTTTTACCGCCAAACACGGATACCTTGTCTCAGTGAGAGTCATTCAAGGAAGTTGCTTCAAAAAAAACAAAAAAAAACAATCAAGGTAGGACTAGCCGAACGGAATCACAGTGTCTAAAACCTTAACGGTAAAAATTAAACGAAGTCATAAAAGAGAAATTCGGCGTCAAATTATTGAGTGACGAAAAGAAAGAGAAGGTTTTTTTTATTATATTCCATCCTTGATTTTAATCTTTTTATTACAGGATAAACTCCCTTTTTCTTTTCGGTGTTTTTGTCCTGGTAAATTTCTTTCCTAAATGATTGTAGAGACCGTGCTAACCTAAGTACTGTTTGAATAGAAAGTTCATTTATTTATTTATTTATTTATTTATTTATTAGAAAAACGTTCTCGCACTATCGAGACAGCAAATCTGAGGAAAACAGTTTATAAATAGAAATGTGAAATAAATGAATTATAAACGAAGATAAATAGATTATCTATACACATATAGTGTTGAGTTTTTGGTTGCACTGCCATTGATATTAAAAGCCTATTTTCTCTATTTAAAACTAATTAAAATGAACTTCTTAATATACTCAGATATGCGACTTCATAACGATTAACTAAATTGCATATTACTCGGACAAACATACTAACATTTATTAATTATTCAGTTTTATAGTTTCTTATTGTATCATTGTAGCTATTTGGGTGTTTTCTGCAAATGAGGGGTCGTAGAGTGAAGCTCAGCCGAGCACCTGCCATGAAAATAATGATAGAACAGAGATAGGCTTTCAACGTCTCTTATATGAGCCAGTAGGTGAAAAGGACATTGCTTATCAGATTTTTGATCGTTTTCGTTTTTTTCGAAAGACTTTTTGGATTCCTACTCGTCAACAAATACGAAATTAATCCAAAAAGATATAAAAATTTATATATTTTCCTATTGAGTTTTCATCCATATATGTACGTATGTGTGTGTGTGTGTGTGTGTGTGTGTGTGTGTGTGTGTGTGTGTGTATTATTTCCAGGTTGAAAAATATTCAAAAGATTAAAATCGTTGAATTCCAACAAGGGTCTGTAACAGTGCTCAATCAAACGATTTAAAATAAGTGAAACCACTAAGAACTTAGCCAGTTAAGTAGAAAACGGACACTTAGAAAATCGATTTTATTTTAAAAAAACAAAACATTAAACAAGTAAAAATATTTTTTTTTAATATTATGGGGGCTATAGTCTATTTTAAAAAAACGATATCTCCTTCAAGAACGATCATAAAATGTGTTTTCAATCGATATTTATTCAATAAGGGACCAGTTTTCCTACCTAGCGAAAGGGGACGAGTTTTCCGGGGTCGAGTTTTCCGGAGACGAGTTTTCCTGAGACGAGTTTTCCGGAGACGAGTTTTCCCGGGACGAGTTTTCCTAAATTATATCTTGCTACGATGTGCAAACTGTTTCGATCATTATTGATCTCATCAGGCAAGAAAAAATTTTCAAAGTTTTCAAAATTTTTCTTGCCTGATGAGATCAATAATGATCAAAACGGTCCATTATTAAAAGGGTGTTTGTGTTGACCCAATTGAGAAGCCAAACAACCCTAGAAAAATATATATGGTATCTAAAAGATATGAAAATTTCCTTTAATATAAAATGAGTAATACTAAGATCTATGAGAACATATAGACCTGTACTTTAGGCACCGCCAAAAATGGCAGAAAAATCAAGTTGTTGTTGTTTTTTAAAACGAAATTACATTTATTAAAATCCATTATTTCTGAGTAACTTTTTTCCCCCAGAAAGATAAAACCCTGAATTTTATCATATAGAAAACAGAATAATGTAAAACTTTTTCTATTACTTTTAATTAAATTTTAAATGTTTAATTTTCCCAAAAAGTTAACAATTGAGATTTTTTGTCTTGCACAAAAAACCTACATAAATATTTTAAAAAAAAAAAAGGTTTTTGAAATAATTAATTTATTTATTTGTTGTCTAACTAAGATTTAGGATGATTTTCTATGAGAATATGCAAAAATATTATAATATAAGTACCTGGATTTCAAATAATTCCACTTATTCATATAGGCAACCAGTTACTTCGCGTCGATCTAGAGTCTTGATCGACAATGTTTACGTTTGTAGTTGATAAAAAGCAAACTATGGAAGACCAAACAGGCCAAAAAAAACTTATTTTTCTGTGACGAAAATTCCAATGTATTATTAACGCTGAGGCTGGCCAATACCAGATGGGTGACCATTTGTATGAGTTTGGTTTTTAATGTGTATGTGTGTGGGGGCCAGGCTCCCCAAAATGGGGGGGGGCAATTTAAAGCAGAATAAAAAAAAAATTATTTCAGCGCGTTTGGTCCACCGTAGTCGAAAGGCGGCAAACGTTTTCAAACAGGATCGAAAAAATGATGCTATTTTTAACACAAAGGGCACAATATTTATCGAATTTTTTTTTTGTATCAATTCTTCAAAGCATGCCCTGTTTAATAATGGTCATGCAATATTCGGCTCGCTAAAAAAAATTGTTAATTTATTTATCAAAGATTTTAAAATGGCTTTTTTCGTATAAATATTAATTTTATTTTTTTTTTTTTTTTGCTTAACTTAAATTAATTATTTTACTTAACATATTCACCGAATTTCACACTTCAAAACTCAAAAGCGGGATAATTAAACACAATCGAAGTTCTGATATTCAGACGTCAAAATAAGGTATGCAAACAATTTTTTTTAATCTATAATTCTGTCCCTTACAACAAAACAATATGTTGTGTTCAGTTTCAGGTGATTATTTTAAGCATATTTGTACCCCCTCAAAACAAGGGTGAGTTTTGTAAGCAAAATATATATATATATATATAAATATCGTTTACGAAAAATAAGTACACTGTTATAAAGTTCATTCTTCTCTTAATAATCGCTGAAAATTTCGTATTGATCGGATAATTATCTGATTTTTGGTAGATTTTTAAAAAGACGGTCCGTCAAAAAGTACTTACCTGCCCCCCCAGTTTTGGCGGTGCCTACTGTACTTTCTATTACTTTTATAGATTGGATACCCAATCAACTTATTTAAACCAAAAAGTAGAAATATTAACTATAGGCATACAAGATGGTCAAAATTTAACCATTTTGAACCAACCTAATAAAATAATAAACATTAGAATAAATAAAAAAAACTCAATAATTAAAACTTATATTATAATGGCCACGTTCAATGCCGCCAAGACTAAACTGGTTTCATTCAATAATTACAAGAAACCTTCTCTACCACCTATAGCAATGGCCAACGACTCTTTATCTGAGAGTACATCTTTCAAACTCCTTCGCCTAACGTTCACAGGAAACATGAGTTGGAACAATTACATTGAAGTCATTGCCAGGGCCGCTGCAAGGAAGGTGGGCTCTCGTGCTAGAAGACTACTAACACCCGAAAGTATCCTGTACCTCTATAAGGCCACCATTCGCCCATGTATGGAGTATTGCTGTCATATTTGGGCTGGTGCATCGGCTACTAGTCTCTCGTTCCTTGACAGGGTTCAAAAGAGAGTCGCAAATTTGATAGGCCCTGAACTGGCATCTAAGCTTCAGCCTCTATCCCATCGACGAAACGTTGCATCCCTCTGCCTGTTCTACAAATATTTTAATGGTGAATACTCTGATGAACTGCAAGCACTTGTGCCCCCACGACGTGAACACCCTTGACAGACCCGACAGGCTGACAAATCCCACCCCCACACTGTAGAGATCCCTAGATGTAAAAGATCTTTCTACTCCAGTAGTTTCTTCCCCAGAACCGCTAGACTTTGGAATTCCATTCCAGGTCCCTGCTTCCCCAATTCTACTGACGTGCAGAAGTTCAAGTGCAACGTAAACCAACATCTTGCTGCCCAAATCCCTACATAGTACCCCAGTAGTTGTTGTCCCTGATAGTAGCCCCCTACACCAAAGTGGCAATGTGCCTTGTTTGGGGTGAAAATGTAATAAAAAATAATATAAAATAATAATAATAATAATAGAAAATAATCATAAATTTAACTAGAAATCACAAGATTCGATCCTTAAACAATCCGCTAACAAATGTCTCTTTTTCATTATAATTTAAAATGATTTACTTAAGAATTAAAATAAATCAGTATAAGTACCTATTTAAAGGCAATTACTTCCTTTTTACTTACATAGCAATCAGATTTTTTAAATGGTTACAAATATAAACGATCTCTTTTATACTTTTAAAAATATCCTTATCAAACAATATGGGAAAACTCTCTTACAAAGGTACTTATTTTATAAACTATTTTATAAAGCTTTTGTAAATATGATTCCTTATTTTTTTTTAAATCATATATCGAAAATTTTTATTAAAAAAACAACTTTTAATACTTATAGTAAATTTCTCCTAAGTATAAAATCAAAATAAAATTACTATTTTTGCTACTTTTTTCCTCCTTTAACCATTCAATTAATTAAAAGATTACCCACTACTTTAATTGTATCACATAGACATCATAATAAATATAACTGAAAATATATCTAATACTAATCATATAAACAAAAGAATTAAATTCCACTCAAATTTTTTATTTTTTTATTCTAGGTTCACAAACTATATTTACTTCAATAAGCTGGTTAAAATTTGGTGCCTTCTTCTACTTTCCCTCCCCATTTATGCTGATGAGACGATATCCAGAAATATTTTACTTCTTTCTCGATGGTTTTATTTGCAAATATAGAATGAATAAAAGAATATTGTTTCCAAAACGATTGTACATATAAATTTGATTTTATGTTTCATCCTATGAAAACTTGATTGATAATTTCACCATTACTAATCTCTCGCTATATATATATATATATATATATATATATATATATATATATATATATATATATATATATATATATATATATATTAGTTATGACCATCTATGGACCCTTTAGCATGCTTGCTTGAATCTTGTCTTTGCCGATCAGGCGACTCCATCTTTTAAAACAGGGATGACAAGTAAATTTATATATATATATATATATATATATATATATATATATATATATATATATATATATATATATATATATATGAATTTAGGAAAACTCGACCCCGGAAAACTCTTCCCCTTTCGCTAGGTAGGAAAACTGGTCCCTTATTGAATAAATATCGATTGAAAACACATTTTATTATCGTTCTTGAAGGAGATATTGGTTTTTAAAATAGACTATAGCCCCCCCCCATATTTTTTAAAAAATATTTTTACTTGTTTAATGTTTTGTTTTTTTTTAAATAAAATCGATTTTCTAAGTGTCCGTTTTCTACCTAACTGGCTAAGTTCTTAGTGGTTTCACATATTTTAAAGCGTTTATTATGTTCATAAACGAGACAGCATATTTTTTTAATATTAATATAAAAAAGAATTTACTTATTTACTGTTGTTTAATTTATTTGGAATCGTTTATTCGGTAAAGAAAAAAAAACACCGAAAACAAATAAAAGTGTTACGTGAGAACGAGAAATAATGTCCGGTATATCACATCTTAGGGGTCTTGATAATCGCTAAAAAATAGAAAATTAAAGAAATTACTAAGGGAGATTTGGTTTTAAAAAGAAAATAGTAAATTTTAATATTTTTTAAAATATAATTTTGAGAGAGGCGGGGGTAAAAACTATATCTCCCTCCGAAAAACAACCAACAAAAAATGAAATTAAAAAGATTCTTGATAAACGATAGCGGAGTTTTCAATAAAATTGATTAATAAATTTATTTAGTGATTACTTTTTCTCTTAATGATTGATTTTAGAATTTTGAAGTAAAAATTAAAAATGAGTTAACAGAGATTGTTAGCACATGGCATCTCTCGCGCCAAAAAAATATTTCGCTTTTAATTTATTAGTTAATTTTTGCAAAATTTGACAGGACGACAATAAATGTTGATAATTGATAAAACTATAATTTTAAATAACGCATGAGTGCATTTTGTATGAGAGAAAACAAAAACATAACAACAACAAAAATACTATCATAATTAAAAAACCAAAACAAAAAAGTAACGAAGAATCGAATCGCTCCCTGTTTTTTAATTTTTTTGTTTTGTTTGTATTGTTTTTATGACTCCAAAAAACATCGTTAAAATAAGAACAAAAAAAATTGTAATTAACTGTGTATGAACATAATAAACGCTTTAAAATAAGTGAAACCACTTAGAACTTAGCCAGTTTAGTAGAAAACGGACACTTAGAAAATCAATTTTATTTTTAAAAAAAAAACATTAAATAAGTAAAAATATTTTTTAAAAATATTATGGGAGCTATAGGCTATTTTAAAAACCAATATCTCCTTCAAGAACGATCATAAAATGTGTTTTCAATCGATATTTATTCAATACGGGACCAGTTTTCCTACCTAGCGAAAGGGGTCGAGTTTTCCCGAGACGGGTTTTCCCGGGACGAGTTTTCCGGGCACCGTATATATATATATCCCCGAAAACTCTGGCCTTGGATGGGAGACTAAAACTTGCTGCTATGGTTTCAAATGTTCGGAAATAACAGCAAGGGGAGACTTGATTCCAAATATTTCTCATATGTTATATCTCCCCTCTTTTGAATTTGAATATATATATATATATATATATATATATATATATATATATATATATATATATATATATATATATATATATATATATATGGTGCCCGGAAAACTCGTCCCCTTTCGCTAGGTAGGAAAACTGGTCCCTTATTGAATAAATATCGATTGAAACACACATTTTATGATCGTTCTTGAAGGAAATATTGTTTTTGTAAAATAGACTATAGCCCCCCCCCCATATTTTTTAAAAAAATATTTTTACTTGTTTAATGTCTTTTTTTTTTAATAAAATCGATTTTCTAAGTGTCCGTTTTCTACTTAACTGGCTAAGTTCTTAGTGGTTTCACTTATTTTAAAGCGTTTATTATGTTCATAAACGAGACCGCATATTTTTTTTATATTAATATAAAAAGAATTTACTTATTTACTGTTGTTTATAAAAGGGTAAAATCGGTTTTTCTACCTCGCCGACTATGTTGTTTGTTGTTTAATTTATTTGGAATCGTTTATTCGGTAAAGAAAAAAAAACACAGAAAACAAACAAAAAACATGTCGAGTATTACGTGAGAACGAGAAATAATGTCCGACATGAGGGTATATCACATCTTAGGGGTCTTGATAATCGCTAAAAAATAGAAAATTAAAGAAATTACTGAGGGAGATTTGGTTTTAAAAAGAAAATAATAAATTTTAATATTTTTTAAAATATAATTTAGAGAGGGGGGGTAAAAACTCTATCTCCCTCCGAAAAAACAACCAACAAAATATGAAATTAAAAAGATTCTTGATAAACGATAGCGGAGTTTTCAATAAAATTGATTTATAAATTTATTTAGTGATTACTTTTTCTCTTAATGATTGATTTTAGAATTTTGAAGTAAAAATTAAAAAAATTAAAAATGAGTTAACGAGAGATTGTTAGCACATGGCATCTCTCGCGCCAAAAATAATATTTCGCTTTTAATTTATTAGTAAATTACAAAAAAAAATTTTGTTCTTATTTTAACGATGTTTTTTGGAGTAATAAAAACAATAATAAAACAAAACAAAAAAGATAAAAAAAAAACAGGGAGCGATTCGATTCTTTGTTACTTTTTTGTTTTGGTTTTTAATTATGATAGTTTTGTTTTTGTTTTTGTTTTTTGTTATGTTTTTGTTTTCTCTCATACTAAATGCACTCATGCGTTATTTAAAAAAGATACTACACTTTATTTAAAAAAAAAAGCTTTTATTTATTTTTTAATCTAGTGTATAATAATAATAATAATAATAATAATAATAATAATAATAATAATAATAATAATATATGAGTGAAAAAATGAAACAATAAACAGTGGCGTAAAATAATTATACCTACAAGGAATTGACCCGGTGGTGTAGGTGGAGTGGGAGAACTAAATGAATAGTGAGGAAAACTTTTTACTATCTTATTTGTGGGACTACGTATTTGAGAGAAGCAGTTTGTTTGAAATGAATATAAGATTTTTTTAAACGGGAGTGAAATGTATGCATAGTTTATTAAAGTATTTTTATGGTGTGTTGTAGGTGTTAAAGATTTTTATGAAGTGTTGTAGGTGTTAAAGATTTTTTATGAAGTGTTGTAGGTGTTAAAGCTATTTTATGAAGTGTTGTAGGTGTTAAAGATGTTTTATGAAGTGTTGTAGGTGTTAAAGATTTTTTATGAAGTGTTGTAGGTGTTAAAGATTTTTTATGAAGTGTTGTAGGTGTTAAAGCTATTTTATGAAGTGTTGTAGGTGTTAAAGATTTTTTATGAAGTGTTCGGTTATTTTTCTATTGAAACTGTAGAGGCATGGGGAAACATATATATATATATATATATATGTACTAGCAGGAAGACAAAACGTTGTCCGGGATTGAATGATGATCAACGAATATACCACTCTCCCATATTTCTATGGTCATTGAAATCGGTGACGTCCTTTTTTTATCAAATCAATTGATCGACTACTCTAATTAGGGACACCCCTCCACGCAGTGTACCAAGAGAAAGCTTCAAATACTTCCCGCAGTGACTTAGTCAACAATACATTGTAGTTTGCATTGCACTGTAGAGAATCTTATTCTTTTTTATTAAATTATCTGTAAATAATGGCTTAACTGAACACTTAAAGTGCAAAAGTCAAGTATCATAGTTCAATTGAAGCAACTGTTGATGTTATGAAATTATTTTTGCATAATCACTTGAATGTAAGTTAAATGTACAAAATTCAAGTACCAGGTTTCAATTATGCTCTAAAAATAAACATTCATTTAAAACGCGCCTCTGTCTTATAAAAGAATATACAGTTGATTTTATAGACTGGGTATTTCTGTTTGTGCAAGTATAAAACTTCTCAAATGTTTATCATAATTGATAGTTTTCCTTCATGCAAATATATTTATTTTAATTGAAATGTTTCTTTTATGCAAATATATTATAATTGAAACGTTTTATTTTATGCAAATATATCTATTATAATTGAAATATTTTCTTTTAAAAAATATATGATTTATAATAAATGTTTTTATACAAATATATTATAATTAAAATGGCTTCTTTTATAAAAATATATCTATTATAATTGAAATATTTTTGTAAAGATATGTTTATAATTGGAATGTTTTCTGTTATACAGATATATTTATAATTGGAATGTTTTCTGTTATACAAATATATTTATTATAATTGAAATGTTTTCTTTAATACAAATATATGTATCA
Organism: Euprymna scolopes; assembly: GCF_053919585.1. Lineage (NCBI taxonomy): Eukaryota > Metazoa > Mollusca > Cephalopoda > Sepiida > Sepiolidae > Euprymna > Euprymna scolopes. The sequence continues at coordinate 54,471,221 of NC_136500.1, forward strand.
TATTTTAAATGTTTCTTTTATACAAATATATTTATTATTATTGGAATATTTTTTTGTAAAAATATATTAATTATAATTAAAATGTGTTCTTTTATAAAAATATATTCACTGTAATTGAAATATTCTCTTTTATACAAATATATTTATTATAATTGAAATGGTTTCTGTTATAAAAATATTTATTATATTTAAAATGTTTACTTAAAATTAATATATAATTAATAAAATTAATATAATAATTATAATTGAAACGGTTTCTGTTAATTAATATAATAATGATAATTGTTATTAATTAATATAATAATTATAATTGAAACGGTTTCTGTTATAAAATATTTATTATATTTAAAATGATTCCTTCAAATAAATATATTTATTATAATTGAAATGGCTTCTGTTATAAAAATATTTATCATATTTAAAATGTTTCCTTCAAATAAATATATTTATTATAATTGAAATGGTTTCTGTTATAAAAAAATATTTATTATATTTGAAATTTTTTCTTCGTACAAATATATTTATTATAATGTGATTTTAAGTTGTATAATCGGACTTTCTGTATTTGTCGGATTTTTTTTATTATCGATAGTTATTCCGATACATAACCTTCGTAAGAACACTCCCGGATGCAGCAAGTACCATTGTGTTCGCGTGAAATTTCATGAAAATCGGTTCAGCCATAAGGAAAGAACTCACACACACATACACATAAAGTTCCTTTTCTATAAAAGTCGAGATATATAATAACAAATCATACGTTAAAAAAGAATTATTTTCTATAACTATTTAGAACAATTTCATTGCATTTATTTATAGCTAATTTTCATAAGTCTTACAATTTTACAACTTTTACACAACTTTAATCTACGGGGTTAATCTTAATATTTTTTAAATCATGAAAATGACGTTGCACTATTTGAGTATTTTAAATAAAAACATGTTAGGCTGTGACGTGTTAATTTGGATCAAAATCGTCTCTTCTTTTTTCCATCGGTATTTTTCGATTATCGATACTTATCGAAGACATTCCGATACAAAACTTATCTAAGAACACTGTCCGGCATATAATGCACCTTCGTGAAAATTTTCATATAAATCGGCCCAGCCGTTTTCGAGTCCATAGTAGGGAACGAACTCGAAATACGGAGATACATATAAAAAAAAAATATCTATAAGGGTAATTTATATATATAAAAGTGAACGTGTATGTCTGTGTGTGTGTCTGTGTACATTTCCCTACGTAATTACTCTGTCAATTTTAAGTCTACAGACTCGAAATTTGATATACAGGTACTGAGATTTAGGAAAATCGATGTGATCCATTTTCGGCCAGAAATTTGGCGATTAAGGGGTCAAAGTTCAAAGATTTGACCTTTGAGAACTCTACCAAACTCCTCCGCCAAATTATGATATAAACAATTGAAATTTTAGATATAGGTTCCTTGGACATGGATCTAACTTAATAACTTGATTTGAGCCCAAAAGAATAATTGTTAAGGAGTCATAATAGGGGTCGAATTTTAAAAAATTGACCGGTTTTTATTTATTTTTTTTATTTATTTTTATTTTTTTGCTCAACATACACCTCCAAACACCCGGCCAACGCCGGGCTTAAATGCTAGTAAATATATAAAGTAAACGTGCATGTGTGTCTGTATGTGTGCCTGTGTACATTTCCCTACGCAATTACTCTGTCAATTTTAAGTCTACAGACTCGAAATTTGATATACAGGGTACTGAGATTTGGGAAAATCTTTGGAATCAGTTTTCGGCCAGAAATTTGTCTGTTAAGGGGTCAAATTTCAAACATTTGACCTTTGAGAACTCTACCAAATTGTTCCGACAGTTTTGGGTCTAAACACTTGACATTTTAGATATAGGTTTCTTGGACATGGATCTAACTTAATAACTTGATTTGAGCCCAAAACAATAAATTTTAAGGGGTCATAATGGGGGTCAAATTTAAAAAAATTGACTGTTTTTTTGTTGTTTTTTTTTTTTGCTGAACACCTGGACAACGCCGGGCTGAAATGTTAGTAATAATATATAATCATGCTTATATGTAATTTTTATGTATCTCCGTATTTCTTGGTCCTGGATATGACCTTAAACTATATCCAGTGGTGAGCCTCGACCTTGCGGGCTTTGAGGAGTGTGGAGCCACCCTTTAATTACCATTGCTCCTGGGTCCACTCTGACCCGGAGTGGTAGTACCTGTTAGGGTCCCAACTATTGGTTAAATAGAAACCGACTTGAAAACAAAAAATATATTCTGTTAAAAAATTTTCTTCAAAATCTTGGCGTAAAACAAAAACAACCAACCAACCGTATTTCTTGAAATTCTTATATATAGATATATAATTTTTTTTTTTTTGCCTTTTTCTCTTCTTTTCTTTTATTTTTTATGATCGCCATATTTATTTAACGATCCCAATTAAGAATTTTTGTTTCGGTTTCGATCCTAGCTGATAGCACTCAAATCATATTTTATTTTTAAAGGATAACTATATATTGGGTATGATATAATATGAAATAATTGATAGAGAATTAACTCTATGATTAAAAAAAAAAATCGAAATCTGCATAAATTACAATATCATATTTAAGTGTATTTACCCACCGGACGATGCCGAGCGTCCCTGCTAGTAGATGTTTAAATATAAACGGTTGGTCAGATTTCCGTGTTTGTGTAAAAGGTGGAATGGTTCAGATGAACGTATAGCGCTGAACAAGGAAAACTATAATTCTGTGAAAAAATGTTCCTTAAATAGGAAGGACAACATAGAAGTTTAATAATTTCAACATCTTCCGTGTTTTGGGAATTGAGAGAATATGAATTTAATGCCTCTACCATTGAGTGTCTCAAAGAATGTTGGTGGCGAGGAAGATTGAGAAAGCCGACCCCTTCTTTGGCCCCGTTTGCAGCTTCCATTAAAGGTATATTCGGCGCACAGTTCGCACAGATCAAAGGGTGGGACCAAGTGAGGGTCGCGCGTTTGGTGGGTGCGAATGTGTTTCGCGACATGCTCCGATGGTTGGAGCTCTCCTACCCTCGCAGAAAGAAAGAAAGCAGGCTGAAAATATGGAACAATGAGAAAAGGAAAACTAAGTTGGAAAAAATGTCTATGACGAAAGAAAAAGTGGCGGGAAAAGTGGACGATTTGAGGGAAGATTAGAAAAGAAAGAATAAAAGAAATAAAGAATGACAGAGAAGGAAGAATAAAAATGAAAGAAAGCAAAAAAGCAACAAAAAAAACTGAAACGAGAAAGAAATCAACAAAATGTAAAAAAAAAAATGAAGAATGTAGCAAAAAAGAAATGGAAGTAAAGAGAAATAATAACGGAAGAGGAGAAAGAAAATAATAAGAATTAGAAAAATAGGTAAGGAGTGAGAAAAAAAATTAAGGTGGAATATAGAAATGAAAGAAGTGAGGAAATGAAAGGAAGAGAAAGAAAAGAAATGATGAAGGAAAAGAAATGAGAAAATGAAAGGAAGATGAAAAGAATAACGTATACAAAAAAAAGAAACAAATAAAAGGGAAAAAAAAACAGAGAAACAGAAAAACATACAGTGAAAAAAGAACATAAAAGGTTGGGTGAGGGGAACAAAATGGATGGGAGGAAAAATGAAGGGAACAGGAAAACAGAGAAAAATATATATATATATATATATACTAGCATTTCAGCCCGGCGTTGCCCGGGTATTTGGAGGTGTATGTTGAGCAAAAAAAAAAAAAGCGGTCAATTTTTTTTAAATTTGACCCCTATTATGGCCCCTTAACATTTATTGTTTTGAGCTCAAATCAAGTTATTAAGTTAGATCCATGTCCAAGGAACCTATATCTAAAATTTCAAGTATCTAGACACCAAATTGTCGGAGGAGTTTGGTAGAGTTCTCAAAGATCAAATCGTTGAACTTTGACCCCTTAATAGCCAAATTTCTGACCGAAAATCGATCACAAGGATGTTTCAAAATCTCAGTACCCTGTATATCACATTTCGAGTCTGTAGACGTTAGATTGACAGTTATTGTGTAGGGAAATGTACACACACAGACACGTTCACTTATATATATATATACAGTGATGATCATATTTATTGGCACGGTAAAATAAAAGTTAAATTTTGTCTAATAAATTCTAAAAAAGGGACTAAATTAAAGAAAATAACAAAGTATATTATGTATTTTTAACTGGCCTTTCCGATGCAGCAATCGGATTTTAGAAAAAATAAATAACAAAGGAACAACAAACATAATTGCAAAAAACCCTTGTTCAAAATTATTGGCACGGCTTTGTTTTTCTTTTAGTATCAGTATAATATCAATCAATTTCCGGTTTACGTGCTTTCTGAACTTTTTTATAGCCATATTATGCTTGTTTAACGCTAATTCAGTGAATAATTTTTTTCAGATAATTTTTAGATAGCGATTTATTTAAACTATTATAAGTGACTAAATTATAATTTTCAATCGCCATGGTTAAAACTAAGGAACACGGCGAAGACGTCAGGAAGCTTGTTGTAGCATGCCATACCAATGGGGAGGGCTATGATAAGATTTCAAAGAAGCTAAACCTTCCCAAATCCACTGTTAGAGCCATAATAAACAAGTTCAAATCGCAAGGCCACGTTATGAGTTTAGAGGGTAGAGGGAGAAAAAGGATTCTTTCCACAAGAGATGAACGGAAAATTGTTCGACAAGTAAAACAAAACCCAAGGATCTCTGTTGGGGAGATTGTTGATGAACAGAGCACCTCTGGAGTGAATGTATCTCGACATACAGTTGGTAGAGTTTTGAAGAGAGCTGGTTTAAAAGCATGTCGTCCGAGAAAGACTCCCTTATTGAAGCCTATGCACCTGAAAGCAAGGCTAGCCTTTGCAAAACGTCATATTGATAAAGATGTTGCATTCTGGAAACGTGTTCTATGGACTGACGAAACGAAAATAGAGTTATTTGGCCATAATAAAGTGTCATATTTACAGAAAATCTGGCGAAGCTTTCCTGCCTACGAACACCATACCCACAGTGAAGCACGGTGGAGGCAGTTTGATGTTTTGGGGATCCTTTGCTGCCTCTGGACCAGGGCGACTTGTTAAGGTCACAGGTAGCATAAAAAAGGAAGATTATGTTAAAATATTGGATGAAAACCTGAAAGACTCTGCTAAAGAGCTCTCACTTGGTCGTCGTTGGTGGTTCATGCAAGATAATGACCCAAAGCATTCGGCTAAACTGACTAAGAAATGGCTTGAGGACAATCATATTAATGTTTTGGAGTGGCCATCACAAAGCCCAGACCTTAATCCAATTGAAAATTTATGGAGAACATTAAAATTGAGGGTAATGCAAAGGAAGCCTAAGAATCTTATTCAATTGGAGGATTATTGTCAGGAAGAGTGGGCTAAAATTACTACTGAAGAGTGCAACAACTTGGTTGTAAACTATGAAAAGCGACTGAGGAAGGTAATCAAGGCCAAATGCTATACAATTGATTATTAAATAAATCGTGCCAATAATTTTGAACAAAGGTTTTTTGCAATTATGTTTGTTGTTCCTTTGTTATTTATTTTTTCTAAAATCCGATTGCTGCATCGGAAAGGCCAGTTAAAAATACATAATATACTTTGTTATTTTCTTTAATTTAGTCCCTTTTTTAGAATTTATTAGACAAAATTTAACTTTTATTTTACCGTGCCAATAAATATGATCATCACTGTATATAGTAATTGTCTGTATTTTTGAGATGAGGTGTTTTCATTGATTGAGATTGTCGGACTAACTTCCTCATCTTGGTTGTTATTGTTCCAACGTTTCGGCCGTTTTGCCCTCCGGCCTTCGTCAGGTGTTTTGTATCGAACTGTGGAACCGTTTGTTAGGAGTCTCGAACCCAACCCTTTATTATTATTACCGTGTTCGGACTCCAGCTAGGCTTTGGGACATAGTTGCTGATTCTCTGTTTTGAATGTTACTTTTGTAAGTGGACTATTACAATATTTTCCTCGATTCCGATACAATTACTGATTCCATAGTAAATTCTAGATTCCGATACAGTTATCGGTTCCGATTCTTTTTACATATCTAAATATTTAAATATAAAACGGTAATGTTGTCTCGATTACCGTAAAAACACATGTTAAATGTGCAGATATTTTCTGAAACGTCGGTGTGATTTATAGATTTCAGTTTTACTGGACATTTAAATTAATAAATATTTATTTCATTATTACTCAAAGCAATGGACATTTTTGTTTTTAAACAAAATCAAATAAAAAATAATAATTTAAAGAATCGTTTTTGGCATCAAAAAATAGGAACATTTTTTTTCTGATTCGGATACCGATTCCGATACCCCAAAGTTTCATTTTTTTTTATCCCGATTTCGATTAATCGTCCCGACACTAATATATAAATATTACAATAGAAAAATGCGAGCATGAAAAGTAATATGTTTAAGCTTAAACGTAAAGTACTAGTTGTTAAAACTGGAAAAGAAAAGGACAATATATTCTAGTAAAAAATATAAATTTATAACTTAAAATATTTCAGTATTAAGAATTGATTATATAATCTTATTAATTGAATTGTTTTAAATTTTAAGTTATAAATTTATATTTTTACTAGAATATTCTGTCCTTTTCTTTCCCAGTTTTAACTAGTCCTTTACTTTACGTTTAAGCTTAACCATATTACTTTTTATGCTCACATTTTCTATTGTAATCCATGATTTTTCCAGGCTTTCAGCAAATTCATTTGTTCTTTGTTTAATTCCAGTCTTATTTTTCCCCCATAAACATAACATACACATATATGTAATAACAATGTACGGCACTCGTCTGCTTTCAATAAAATCCCCAAATTATCTCCCTTTTATTCTGTCATTTTCTGTTTCACTTGTTACTTCTCTTTTCCCGAGAGCGGTTAATTGGTAGTAACAGTAGTCGCTGAAGCGACGTGGTTGCTATGTAAACCACTTATAAAAAACGTCGCTCACCTCCTTAGTTTTTTTTTTGGGGGGGGGATACGATTTGAACACCAGTAAGTTCATCATAACTTTTGTTTTACTGAACGTAAATTTGTAGAATATTTATTTATTGATAAAAAATACCTATTGTGAAAATTTTTACAAGAATTAGAGCTTGTGAATGACTTCTATTCTCTTTTTACCCTAATTTGCACGAAACTAATAAAGTCCATATTAGTAAACACGACTGCAGTAGATAGTGTCATACCAGTGGAATGATTTTTGAAGTTTACACCTTTTTTAATAAAATATTTTTACTATTGCTATATATATATATATATATATATATATATATATATATATATATATAGCAATAGTAAAAATATTATATATATATATATGTCATTCACATACGGTAATGTTTCGCTGTTTCACAGCTCATCAGTGAGGAGTCCATAGAGAACGAACTCACACAGTTTCTTTTATATAATATGTATATATATATATATATATATATATATAATATGTATGTATATATATATAATATGTATATATATATATATATATATATATATATATATATATATATATATATATAATATGTATGTATATATATATAATATGTATATATATATAATATGTATATATATATATATATATATATATATATATTTATTAGGTTGGTGCAAAAACAATATCGTTTTCCCACATATGTTACTTTTATATATGACTAGCAAGGCCATCCAGCGTTGCTCGGGATCGTATAAGACAATGAGAAGAATTTTTAACATACCTGTTATTTATAGGATAGAGGAAGTTTTTATGTCTATGTATCATTTGCCATCTATGGTAAAAGAATATTTTACCTACTCTAGGACGGGTATTACACAACATATGTACCTTTCCTAGAATAGGAAATAATTTACAGCACGTATATGAAAAAAAAATTCCTTACCTAGGGCGGGTGATGTACAACACACATTTAAAATAATTTGCATAATTTTTCGTTGTGATAAATTTTCTGTATGTCACAGCTAAGAGTTTGTTTTCACATCAGAGTGCTATAGTGAAGAAGCACCGGATTTTTAATATAAATGTTATACTACTTGAATATATTACATGATTTTCGATTTTGATCACTTATGTACGTCACAGATAACAATTTCTTAGTTTTTCTTATGGATACTTCACTATACAAGTACCTTATTTTCTAGATAAGATACTGCGCAAGTACCTTTTTTTCTAATTTAAAAATGAAAGAACTCGATACTTAAGTAATTTTCCGTTGTGCTCAATTTTCTGTGCGTCTAGAGTAAAAATTTGTTTCTTTTTTCATCTGAGTGCTGTAGTGAAGAAGCACCTTATTTATTATTTAAAAGTAATGCTACTCGAATATATAACGTGATTTTCGATTTTAATAACTTTTATGCATGTCACAGGTAAGAGTTTTTGTTTTTTTTATGAGTACTATACTGCACAAGTACCTTTTTTATTGGGTAGGATAATGTACAAGTACCTTATCTCTAATATATGGATGAAACTACACGATTTTAGATAATTTTCTGTTGTGCAAAATTTTCAACGCTCTGATCCCCATCTGACATCAATTGAAATGGATGGCTCTAGTCTTGGTGAGGCTCCATGTGTTGACAAGCTTCTGGGATTGACCTTTACTCCTGATCTGAAATGGAACACGTACATCAAGTCTGTTGCCAAGGTCGCTAGAAAGATGGTGGGATCCTTCTACTGCTCCAGATTATATCTCCCTGCTGATGCACTTCTCTATCTATATAAAAGCCAAGTACGTCCAAGGATGGAGTACTGCTGCCACATCTGGGCAGGAGCTGCTAAAAACAGCCTATCCTGTCTTGACTGTGTACAAAATAGACTTCGTGTCTTAGTGGGGGGGGTCCTTTTCTCTTCCCTGCAATCTCTCTCCCACAGAAGAGATGTTGCGAGCCCGTCTTTGTCTTATCGTTATTTCCATGGCAAGTGCTCGTCTGAGCTCCAATCTCTGGTCCCCCCCTTCGCCAATCTTTCACGAAAAACACCCATCTAGCTGAAATTACCGTCAATAATTTTCCCCACTCTTTATCTGTACCTAAATCAAAATGTAGATTCCATGAACAAAGCTTATTTCTTAGAAGTGTACGCATATGGAACTCTCTCCCGTTTGCCTGTTTCCCACCTGACTACAACTTGGATGTCTTCAAGTCCAACATAAACAAATTCCTGATAAACTGTCCCCTTATGTAAGACACTTTATCAAATCTCCATTATTAACGATTACCACGATATTATCCCATTGATTACTGTACACGCTATAACCCTTATCCCCTACTGACTTCTGGGCCTTGATAAGTGGTGACTACCATGTAAAAAAAAGAGTCACAGGTGAGTTTGTTTTTATATTAGAGTGTAAAGAAGCCACTTATTTATTATAAATGTCATACTATTCGAATATATTACATGAGTTTCGGTTTGGATTACTTTTATGTACGTCAGTTAAGATTTCCTTGGTTTACATATGGGTACTATACTGTACAAGTACCTTATTTTCTGGATAAGATACTGTAAAACTACCTTTTTATATTTTAAAACGAAAGAACTCGATACGTTTATGTCATTTTCTGTGCTAATTTTTTTGTGCGTCTAGAATAAGAATTTGTTTGTTTGTTTTTTATCTGGGTGCTATAATGAAGAAGCGCCTTATTTCTCATATGTAAGTCATACTACTCGAATATTATACGTGATTAAAATTTTTAACTTTTATGAGTGACACAGATAAAAGTTTTCCTTGTTTTTTTCATATGAGCTATATACTGCACAAGTACCTTATTACTTTGATCGAATTTCTTGTACATATAAATACATTAAAAGTAAATGATTATTATACGTGATTTTTGGAATATAACATTTATACAAATATACAAACATATATAATGCATAAAATTCATAATGATCAGTTAATTAGTTTAGGAGTGGCTCCAATATATACAACTATATAATCATATACGCATACTAATCAGTCATAATGATCGGTTAATTAGTTTAGAAGTGAATCCCATACATAGTAATATATAAACATATACACATAATTAAAATTCATAATGATCAGTTAATTAGTTTAGGAGTGGATTCAAGACCTACAAATATATAATCATATACACATGATTAAAATTCATAATAATTGATTAATTAGTTTAGGAGTAAATTCAATACAAAATCCCATTACTTTATCTATTTACATGATTTTTGGAATGTAACAAATAAGCCGATACATCATATATTTTGAATATGACATTTCCGTTCCAAACATTTTTCTGTATTTTTTTAAATAAGTGTTCTTGTGTATTTATTGCATAATAATAACATTTAAAAATCAAGAATATCGGAATGTAAAAAAAAGATATGAGGCTCGAAACCGTAACACTTGTGCTAGCGATCGGTCACGCTATCCTCTACTCCAAAGAGACATGTATCTAAATAAATAGATCTTTTACACGATCTATGCATGCATAGAACGACGCCATTTTCCTACGGCCGTCAAGGTGCCATTTCTTTCAAATTTGAACCCTTAGCAATTTTTTTTACTGAGTAAATACCTCTAATAAAATTCTGTGCCAAAAATACAATCTTTTGAGCTCCTGCACACCGTACAACGACCATCAGTCGAGGAGATACAATTTGAAAACCGGACACACACATAGTGAGATTTATGTATTAGATTTCTGAATTAATTCATTGATATATATGACCACATTATATATATATATATATATATATATATATATATATATATATATATATATATATATATATTATATATATCCTTTTGAAGTGCGTTTGTCACTCGATCGAATCTTATTAGCTACCATTCTCAATCTCTTCATTTTTTTGTTTTTTTGTTTGTTTGTTTTTTTTGCAGGCCTGCAACGTTTTATCTCTATGGTTCCAGGTGAGAATTGCCTGAAGCGGTTTCAATCCTACCCAAAGCCGACCAGAGGCTTACTTGGCCAAAACGTGGTGATACGACAACAACTACGGAAGGCAGTAATTGCAGTGAATGCAGTCAGGAGATTCAGAGTTCCTATCCCATCGCGGTTACCACCTGACGAAGGCCAAAAAGAATAGTTCGCCGAAACGTTGTGAAACAATTAAGAAAAAAAAATGATGAGGATAATAGTCCTCAATAAATAAAAATTGATAAATAATACTCATCTCAATAATGAATTCCAATTGAAATAATATAGTACAGAACATGCTCCAATAATAACGTTATTATTTTGAAAGTCATTCTCTATTGAGAAAAAATCCCCCCCCCCCACAATTGAAATAAATATTTTGCGGTTCAATATTGATGAGGGGCCTTTTAGCTGCTGGTACAAAATTACTAGTTTATGGGCAATGAAAATAAAGGCTAAACAAGCATGATAAATAGTAGCCCTGCGCAGTGGTGATTTCTGGCCCTGCTAGGGTTATAAACTATGATGAAAGAAACAGTGAATATCCAAGAAATTCAGTGTTATATTCCTTACATCTACCTCTACAAGACTGTTTACACTAAAAGAATCGCCTAAACTAGCAGAAAGCATTGGTGACAGTGATTTGCTCGTATTTAAAAATGAAAGCCTAGCTCATAGACCTCCCAGTCTATAAAAATATATTTCTTTGTGTTTTAGGGGGCGGCGTTAGCCCTATTTTAAACTAGAGAAAGGAAAGCTTTACTTGCACTTCTCGAACGGTCCTAATTCCCGTTGTCAAAGTGCCATTTTTACCTATTTATTCACTTTTGCCATTTTTACCCGTGCCATTTTTACCCGTGCCATTTTTACCTAAATTCGCGTTTTTACGGTAGTCGGGACAAAATCTAAATTTTATAGTTAAATATTTAGCAATTTATAAAGAATCAGAATCGGCAATTTCCGCCAAATTTATTTTGCTCAACTTCTTGAAAAATAATGTAAATTTGGAAATAAAATATTAATTTTTTTTTTATTTATTTATTTTTTTTTTTTTTTTTTTAATGATTTCAAAAGTTTTAAAACTGTTGCAAAAAAATATCTATTTCGTTTTATTTTCCAGCTCTGTTTCGGTGTTTTCATTTCTGAAGTCAACTTTGAAACGAACTATTTTGTTCGCGGTGATTCGGCCTGGGTAAACCTTTAATCAACCTTACCTTTATTCATACATTTTTTTCTATAAAATGTGTCTTCTTTACAATTGATATTTAATGGCAACCAACGATAGTGAGCATGGCGGTCATTAGTTGTACTTACGGATGTCGAGAACAGATTTTACAGAATAAAAATGTCTTAAATAAATCTGTTATAAATATTAAAAATAGTAAGGTTCAATATAGAATTTCATTCGAATAAATTAAGTGCTGATTTTTTTTTTCTTTTTTTTTTTAACGATTTATCGAATGTTCACTATTCTGTTTACCACACGTTCATTAACCAAATAAACTGCGTACTTCGTGGAGAAAACATTCTGTGGGCCATGGAGTGTCATTAAATGGACACCCCACCCCAACCACAGTTTTGCAAAAATAAAAAAAAGCGGAAATTATAAAAGGCCATTGTTTGTCTTTTTTTTTCACGATATTATGCAAACGCTTGTTAAGAGGATTATAAAAACAACATACAGACATTTTTACCTTATATTGTCCTATAAGTTGTGCCGCCTCTGTGTATTTCCCATTCCCCTTACCTCCCAAACCACACGTACCTATACCGGTTTTAAGTACAACTGATCGAAATAAGAACTCCACCTTAAGGGAAACGTTAGTTCCGGGTTCTTTTTTATCTGTTTTGGTGAGGGGGGGTGTAGTTTGTATTGGTTTTTGATTTCATGTTATAAACTATTTGGTGTTTTATGGCCCACCTTTTGCTCTGTGCCGAGGAGATCTTGCCAAAAAGGGTTAATGCACGATTGCACGACATATCATAAAATTAAAAATCGTAGAAATGAATGTATGAAAAACACACCACCATGAGTAGAAATAAGCTGGTCAAATCCCTCGTTTGATTTTTATTAATCCTGTGTTTGTCATTCATTCATATATATATATATATATATATATATATATATATATATATATATATATATATATATATATATAAGTGAACGTGTCTGTGTGTGTACATTTGCCTACGCAATAACTCTGTCAATTTTAAGTCTGCAGACTCGAAATTTGATATACAGAGTACTAAGATTTGGGAAAATCTATGTGATTTTTTTTTACAAGGCGATTACCGCTTATCAAGGCCCGGAAGCCACTCAGGGATAAGGGTTATTGCATGTACAGTACGTTAGTGTGGGGAGTTAATAAAAGTGTCTGCTTAAGGGGGCGGTTTATCAGGAATTTGTTTACGTTGGACTTGAAAACATCCAGGTTGTAGTCAGGTGGGAAGCAGACAGACGGAACAGAGTTCCACAGGCGTGCAGTTCTAAGAAAGAAACTTTGTTCATGGAATCTACGTTTTTATTTAGGCACAGATAAAGAGTGGGGAAAATTTTTGACAGTGGATTCAGCTATACGGGTGTTTTTCGTAAAAGATTGGCGAGGGGGACTAGAGATTGGAGCTCAGACGAGCACCTGCCACGGAAATAACGATAAAACAAAGATAGGCGCGCAACGTCTCTTCTGTGGGAGAGAGATTGCAGGGAAGAGAAAAGGGCATCCCCCACTAAGCCACGAAGTCTATTTTGTACTCTGTCAAGGCAGGATAGGCTGTTTTTAGTAGCTCCTGCCCAGATATGTATTCCATACTTGGGCGTACTTGGCTTTTATATAGATAGAGAATTGCATCATTAGTGAGATATCTTCTGGAGCGATAGAAGGATCCCACCATCTTTCCAGCGACCTTGGCAACGGACTTGATGTACGTGTTCCATTTCAGATCAGGAGTTAAGGTCAAGCCCAGAAGCTTGTCAAAACATGGAGCCTCCCCAAGACGAGAGCCATCCATTTCAATTGATGCCAGATGGGGATCAGGTCGTTGGTGATGTAAAGATAGGAGCTTGGTTTTAGATGCATTAAAGGTAACCAGCCACGTTTTCCCCCACTGAACCATGCGTTCGAGATCAGAGGAGTGAGAATCAGAGAGAACTTTGTCATTTACAGCCTTTGATGTGTTGCCATAGATGATCGTTTCATCAGCATAGATGTCAACGAATGATTTAAGTTTGTGTTTTGGGAGATCATTGATGTAGATCAAGAAAAGAGTTGGGGCCAGGAATGACCCCTGAGGGACTCCAGCATTAACACTGCAGGCTTCTGATGTTTGTCCATCGATCACTACTCTTATGAGCCTATCAGAGAGAAATGATTTAATGATAGAGAAAATATTTCCAGTTATACCGTAGCTGAAAATCTTGTGAAGTAGGCCTTTATGCCATACCTTGTCGAAGGCCTTTGATATGTCAAGAGCAATTGCCCTAGAAAGGAAGCTTTTGTCAAGAGATTCACTAATCCTATGAGATATAACGGTTAGCACATCTAAATACTTGAAATTTTAGATATAAGTTCCTTGGACATGGATCTTACTTAATAACTCGATTTTAGCCCAAAACAATAAATTTTCAGGGGTCATAACGGGTTCAAATTTAAAAAAATTTTACCTCTGCGGTCTCTACCAAATTACTCAGACAATTTCTGGTCTAAACACTTGAAATTTTACATGGAGGGTATTCAGAGATAGGGCAAGCTTTTTAATCGGTTTGGGAAGAAAATTTTTAGGTACCAATATATAAATGTATGTATGCATGTATGTATGTATGTATGTATGTATGTATGTATGTATGTATGTATGTATGTATGTATGTATGTATGTATGCCTAAAACTGTCGACAGAGGCGATTGATTTTACCAAGATCAGTATCGTTTTAAAGTCCGGCCTTTCATACGACAAATATCGAAAAACTGGCTAAAAACATTAATATCAACTGGGCACATTTCTACAGGGAGAGGTCGCCTTTTTCGCCTATATTTTTTAAAGTTATCCTCTCCTTATGATTGTCTAGCCTAAATGTTAACACAATTCGATTCAGGTTTGGCGGTGGTCGTAACCGCAAAGACGTTAGTTCCCCCCCCGTTCTTTTCCTCCTTCGCGGTACAGGTTCGAGTCTGCCTTCTAACTACCACTTTTTTTCTTTTTTGGTCAACATACACATACAAACACCCGGGCAACGCCGGGCTGAAACGGTAGTATATCTATAAAAGTGAACGTGTGTCTATATCTGTTTATGTGTTTGTCTGTGTGTGTACATTTCCCTACGCAATGACTCTGTCAATTTTAAGTCTACAGACTCGAAATTTGATATACAGGGTACTGAGAGTAGGAAAAATCTATGTGATCCGTTTTAGTCCAGAAATTTGATATAGTTTTCTTGGACATGGATCTAACTTAATAACTCGATTTGAGGCCAAAACAATAAATGTTAAGGGGTCATAATAAGGGTCAAATTCAAAAGAAATTGACTGTTTTTATGCTTTGTTTTGTTTTTTTTGTTTTATTTTGTTTTGTTTTGTTTTTTTAAGTCAAAACAAATGAACATCCAGTGTTCAGAAAGAAAAGAAATATTCCATATGCCGGTATAGAACAAATAGACGGTGAATTAGAAAGACTCGAAAATACGGGTGTCATTGAAAAAAATAATTACAGTGAGTAGGCTACACCAACAGTTACATCAAAAAGAAGAGCAAGGAGATTCGGGTTTGTGCCGACTTCTTCACGAGCATAAACAACGCATTAAAAGATTACTATTATCCTCTTCCGAGCCCTGAAGAAATATTTGCGAAACTGAGTGGAGGGAACTATTTTTTTAAATAGACCTCAGTGACGCGTATTTACAAGTTCCAGTCGACGAGCGATGTTCAAAGCGTCTATGTATCAATACCCATAAGGGATTGTACACTTTTAACAGACTTCCTTTCGGGGTCAAAGTCGCCCCTGCTATTTTTCAGTAAATTATGGCCATTATGTTAAATGGGTTAGATTTCGCAGTAGAGTACCTGAACGATGTGTTAATGAACAGCGCTAGCAAAGAACAACAAAAGGCTTATGTAAACCAAATATACAAATTTAAACTCAAACAGGGAGAATGTACTTTTTTCATGGAAAAAATAAAATACTTGGGGCAGATCATCGATGATATGGAAGAAGGTCGGATCCAGATAGATCGAGTACAGTAAGGAACATGCCTGCTCCAGAAAGTATTGCATTTCTTAAGTTTGGCGAATTACTGCAATGTATTCGTGCCAAATATCTCCATTACTAACGATTACTACGATATTACCCCATTGATTACTGTACACGCAATAACCCTTATCCTTGAGTGGCCTCTGGGCCTTGATAAGCGGTGGCTCCCGTGTAAAAAAAAATAAATAAATAAACTAAGATCACCCTTAATGAACTGTTAAAGAAGGACCAAAAATGGGTCTGGACGCAAGAGTGTGAAGAAGCATTTCAGGAAATTAAAGATATATTAACGTTTTACTTGTTTCTGGCACATTATAATCCCAAGCGTGATATTATAGTTGCAACGATACCAACGCCTATGGCATAGGAGCATGCATATTACACAAAATGGATGATGGAAAGGTAAAACCCATAGTCGATGCATCCCGGACACTTCTACCAGCCGAAAAGAACTATTCGCAAATTGGAAAAGAGGCGCTAAGCATTATATTCGCAGTAAAGAAATTACATCGTTTCTTACACGGTAGGAAATTTCTGTTGCAAACAGACCACAAACCATTATTGACTATTTTCGGATCGAAAAGGAGACTACCTCAACATACGGTGAATAGACTCCAAAGATGGGGTAGCATTCTTCTGAACTACAATTTTCAAATGGAGTTGTGTACCATCAAAAGCACTTGGTCATGCAGACGGTTTATCTAGATTAATACCTAAGCAGATAGAATCTTTGGAGGATATGGTAATAGCAGCTATTCAAGCGGAAGTTAAAGTAAAAAATACTTTATGTGACACGATCAGGGAACTTCCAGCAATGCTTGATGAGATTGAAAGTAAGGCAACAGTGGAGGAATTTATTATTATAAGCACGGAGGAAAAAAATCAGATGTAACCAACTGGATGAGGAAATTTATTCAATTTGCGATAACGTCCCGTTATGATGTCAATGGTTTTTACTTTTCCATCATCCATTTTGTGTAATATGCATGCTCCTATGCCATAGGCGCTGGCATCGCTTGCAACTATAATATCACGCTTGGGATTATAATGTGCCAGAAACAAGTAAAACGTTAACAGGGTTATAATTCCTACGACATTACAGAAATAATGCTCAAGGAATTCCATGCAGGACATCCAGGCATATCAAGAATGAAAAGCCTTATGCGCTCTTCCGTTTTCTGGCCTAACTTGGATAAGGAGATAGAAGAAAAGGTCTGGGAGTGCATAGGATGCGCATTAGCTATGAAAGCTCCTCCGACGCAATTCGGATCGTGGGCAAAAACGGACCGACCTTGGTCAAGAATTCGTTTAAACTTCGCGGGATCCACGTTGTTTAGACAGCTAATCTAAGTGGCGGGAAGTACTAAAATGCAAGAACCCCACATCCGAGGCAACTATCAACTTCCTGTATGAACTATTCGCTAGGTTTGAAGTAGTAGGCTGCATTGTCACAGACAATGGAGGGAAATTTAAATTTAATTTAATTGAATTTAAACGTCTTTGCGAGGATCATCTAATCGAGCATATAACCATTCCACTATACCATCCAAGAAGTAATGGACAAGCAGAGAGATTCGTTGATACATACAAGAGAGCTCTGAAAAAAGCTAGTGGATCACCAACGGATAAGTCAATCCAACAGTTTTTACAAGTTTACAGGGTCACTGTGAATGCAAACATCGAAACCTCGAAGACACATGCGGAGGTAATGTTCGGACGCAAGGTTAGGTCGATTTTCCACACAGGTTAGCCCAAATCTCAAAAAACTGTAAACAAAAAAAACGGTATAAAGTTGGAGAAAGAGTCTTCTACAAGATTCACAGAAATAATAGGAATTCGTGGAATCCAGCACTGTTGAGAAACAAATAGGCAACATGGTTTATATAATTAAGGGACTAAATTTCGTGCACAAACGTCACACTAACCAAATCCGGAAAAGATACTCTAACAGTGAAGTGACCAGATCGTCTAAGGAGGACATCATAGACACAGTGTGCTATACTTTTCAGGTGTCCATATCACAGACAGCTCCTGAAAATAGGGGGTCAAAAAGAAAACGGAAATCAACTGGGTTGATTAAGGTGAACCCAAAGCAAAAACGTTACTAACCCCAGACGGGATATTTTCAAAAGGGGGGGGTGTTATACCGGCCTTTCGAACGCAAGGAAAATTACATCGGTTCTCACTATATATAGTGCCAGTAATACCTACACTGATGGAAGAAGTGACACTACTATATCTGACTATCTGAGTGCAAACCAGTTATACCCGTTTCCTACCTTTGTACCTGTGATGTTAAATATACTTGTTCTTTAAACCAACATCGATTTGATTTTCTTCTTTTTACTATTGTGCCACGACACAACACTTACCAAATTTTACATAAATATAAAAGCATATCTATTTTCTAAACTTTATATAAAGATAATTACATATTTACATATTTGAATTTATATGAATATAAAAACATATCCACATACCTCTATACTAATATAAATCTAAAAACATGCACATACCTACATATAATATAAAAATATTTACATAATGATATTTGTATAAGTATAAATTCATATTAACATATCTAACTTTCTATAACTATAAGAACATATCAACATACCTTACTTTATATTAATATATAAAATATTTCACATGCCTAAGTATGTATGAATAAATAAATATAATCACGTATACTAACTTTATATTGATAAAAATATATTCACATAACTAACTTTTTATAAATAAACATATTTACATAACTAAATTATATAAATATAGAAACATATATACATACCTAATTTTATATAAATATAAAAACATATTTACATAGCAAACTTTATCTATATATATAAAAGGCAAAATGTGTGTGACCATTTCGTGTATGTCTCGCAAAGGCTTCTTTCGCACACGCTCCGGGGGGGTACGATCGCTTAGAACTATTTATATACCCGCTAGATAATAATATCTACGATTTGGGAACGCGGGTCGCCTCTACATTTATTTACGTCGACTTTTATGAGATTCGCGCTATTTCGCTCTGTCGGCTGTTTGTCCTGCTTTTTAGTATAAATAAAGTGAAACTACATTCGGTTCTCGGCATCGCGCCGAGACACGTCCAGAAGCAATCAGCTTTGTGGGGACAAACTCCTCTTATATCAGACGATTGCTATTCAATCTGGACAATGGGGAGCTGGTTCCCCCTCCCCAACATCTGTTGGGGGCAAATAAAAACAGTCAAATTTGGGTTAGCAAAAGTTAACCGCGTGATTTCTATTTGACCTAATTAATTAGGTCAAATAGAAGCAGCCGAGTTAACTTTTATTGCTTGCGGCCACCTGTTTTTAATACTTAAATAAATAAATTCAAACGTGTTTGCGTTGTATGTCGCGTTGGCCCAGTGGTTAACGTCCTAAGTTATTTTTTTCACACTTTAATTTCCAACTTTGCCTTAAGGGTTCGGATTCGATCCTCATACTCACATACCAAAACTTTTTTATTTTAACCCCCCCCCCCGGAGTTTTGATTTACCTAAAACCGTACACACCTCCAAACATCCGGGCATCGCCGGGTACCCCCCGCTAGTACAATATAAAAACATACTCACATACCTTAATTTTTATAAATATAAAGACATATTAATATACTAGCTTTATATAAATATAAAAACATATTCACATACTTAACTCTATATAAATAAATATACATATTCACTTATTTAACTTTATATGAGTAAATATACATATTTACAAACCTGACTTCATATAAATAAATAAGCATATTCAAATATTTAACTTTATATAAAAATAAACATATGAACATACGTTTTATAAATATTTAAATATATTCACATACTTTATTATATAAAAATCAAAAACAAACTCGCATACCTAAATTTATGCAAATGTAAAACATATTTATATATCTTTCTTTAAAAAAATATAAAAACATATTCACATATTCATTTTATAAAAATATAAAATCATATTAACATAGCTTACTTTTAAATAAATATAAAACATATTCACATAACTTACTTTATATAAATGAATAAATGTATTCACGTATCCAAAGTTATGTAATATATAAATATATTTACATATTTTACTTAATATTTAGATGAAACATATTCACATACCTGTTTATATAAAGAAACAAATATATTTACATACTTAACTTTATAGAAATATAAAAACAAATTCACATAAAACAAATTCACATACGAAACTTTGTATAAATATATTCACATACCTTACTTTATAAATATATATATAAACATACTCACATAGTTTACTACATATACATTAAGAAACATACTCACATATCTCACATTATATAAGTATATAAATATTATATTTACATAGCTAAATTTATATAAGTATATAAAAATATTCACATACCTAACTATGTGGCCCTGTCGGTGGAGTATTAGGATACGCCGACTGCCCCCCTGCAGAGGGTAAAAGTCCCTCAATGGGGGTCCTGGATATGGCCTTAAACTATATCCAGTGGTGAGGCCCCAGCTTGTGGGCTTTGGGGAGTGTGGAGCCACCCTTTAATTACCATTGCTCCCAGGTCCACTCTGACCCGGAGTGCTAGTACCTGTTAGGGTCCCAACTATGGGTTAAATAGAAACCGACGTGAAAACAACAAATATATTCTATTAAAAAAAATTTTCTTCAAAATGTTTGGATTCGGCATTAAATAACCCGAAAAGGGTTGATATGCCATAATACAAAAACAACCAACCAACCTAACTATGTATAAATAAACACATTCACATAACTGATTTTATATTATTGTATAGACATATTCACATACTGAGATATATAACTAAATAAACATATTTATATGATTAACTTTATATTAATCTTACAAATATGTTTATTTTATTTCGATTTGTTCTATTGTAACTCCTCATTTTCTTGGTTTTATACCGATTTGTTTTACTTAGCGTGGAATCTTAAACAAGATGTAAATGTTGCTTTACAATGTTTCTGATTTTGTATTCTAGCTCAATTTCTCAGTATTTTGTACCAATCGTGCTACACATGTGCGTTTGTTTTGTATTTGTTTTGTTTTGTTTTGTATACTGCTTGCACTAAGTGTATCTGCCATCTTGTAACGAAGAAATCAAAAGGCATCAGTTATATCATTTTTATGATAACGAAGATAATTACTTTTACAGCAAAAAGGCTAAGAAACCGAATGGGTTTAGAGAGACGTTTATCAGGTCACAATTAATTATATCATCATTGAGTAATTACATTGGGCCTTAATTATAACACTCTCGTGGGCAGAAACGTAGGCGTAGTGACAGAAAGAAAAGTGAAAGGGTCATTGTTTTTTAGATTACGTGTCGGTAGACTGTTTCGCATATCTGACGTCACGTTCGCTAACGTATCATCAACTGCTATTTCTCACGAACAGCTGTATCATAGTTTAAGTGATACTTTTGTGATATTTTGCTCTCCTGTTTACAACGTTTTCTGTTTCATAAAGTAACCGTCAAGGTTTCAAATTTGCCTTTTTTTTTTTGGTAATTGTTGACTTGCGAAGGCTTTATAATATTGCAGATTATTGCACTTCGCTAATCTCCTCCCTCATATATTTTTAGAATTTTTATTGGAGAATAAGTATCGTATATAAAGTTAATGTAAAATGATCTCATATTGCCGTGTAGTTCTAGCATTTTAAGGCGGTAAAGTACATTATATTTTTCGATGAGAGAGAAATCATGTGCCTTTTTTTTAAGGACTGGGGTCTAGTTTGGTGGGGGTGATTAAATGTTTTATTGTGAATTTGCGTATTCGAGTAAAATCTCATACTTTGTATGGTTGATCCAGCTGAAAACACAGGGGTATTAATTTAAAAAAATTTTTTTTTTTTTTTGCTGATGTTTTGCTCTGTTTAATATTGTGCACAATATCGAACTTGCAAAATCTGAGAAAACACCAGTAGATTCTTATCTTTGCACACACTCTGTTAAAGGAAATTATATTCTCTAAGTGACCATATCTTTACCATATTGAGTAATATCGATACGCGTGTATGGGTGTACATTATACAGGTATATATGATTCAGGGGTTCTCCCTCTCCCTTCTCTTAATAATAATTGCTTGGTCTTTACAGATATTAAGCATCTCACCTACCTCATCATAGTTTTCTTGTTAATCGTCAGCGACACCTCAACTACGTCAATGGGCCTGAAGATGACTTTTTCAGGCCAGCATTTGACTTGCACAGTCTGCCACACATGTGCAAAAACTTGCTTCACTTCTGCCTCCGTTTATTTTATTTTATTTTTTGTCACCTCTGCTCATGGCATGTGTGTGTGTGTTTTTTTTTTTTTGTTTTTGCTTGTTTGTTTTTGTTCTTGTGGTTAATGTCAGCCGCTTTTGAAAGGAGCACACAATTACAAGCCTCGCATTTCCAACTGTTCAATTCAATGGGCAAAACCGAAACATTGTCTTTCCGAAGGTTTCCCTTGAGTTCAGCATGATCGATGCTTTCTCTCGCAAAAATTTCAGATCCCACTTAAACTGGCATCCTGATCGGAAATGACAGCAATGGGAGACTTGATTCCAAATATTTCTCATGCGTCGTTTACATCTCACCTTTTTGATTTTCATACATAAAGTAAATTTAACTGCGTATAAAGATTATTTGATATTGGAGATATTCAAAATCGTACTCCATTTCCAAAAAGAAAATAGAGTACGATTATGTGTGTGTTTCTAATTATATACATAGTTCATGTAAAGCACAGAAACGTCAATTAATTTGCTTAGGCTGTTTTAATTTTTATGTACATATGCACACACACATACATACACACGCACATACATATGTATAAATATATATATATGTGTGTGTGTGTGTATAGTTTTTATCTATATGCATGTATATATATATATATATATATATATATATATATATATATATAGCTATGATATATATCGTTTTGAAGTGCGTTTTTCGCTCTATCAATTTGTGTTATTCGTTACTGTTCTCAATCTATTCATTCATTTCTTGTAGGCTTTTCGACAGCATGTATAAAACATAAATCCGCACGATTTTCTTGTTTCAGTTCAAAATAATCCGTAAAGCTGCCGAGACAGCTTGTGATATCAATGATGTGTTTGGCCCAAGAACCACTAATGAACGTGTGACAGAGGTGGTTCAAGAAATTTCGCAATAGTGACGAGATCCTCGAAAATGAAAACGATCGCGGCCGGCCGATTGTGGTTGATAACGAACATTTGAAAGGCTTAGTTGAAGCCGATCCTCATAAAACTACACGAGGAGTTGCTGTTGAACTCGAGGTCGACCACTCAACAGTAGTTCGCCATGTAAAGCAAAAGAAAAGTCAAAAAAGTTGATTAAATGAGTGCCGCATGAATTGAACGATAAGCAAAACAATCGTCGTTTTGGGGTGTATTTTACGCTCCTGAGCAACAAAAACGACCTATTTCTCGAGCGGATTGTGATGTTTGATGAGAAGTGGATCCTCTACGACAACCGACATTCGGCACAGTGGTTGGATACCGGAGAAGCTCCACAACTTCCTGAAGCCGAAATTGCACAAAAAAAAATGGTTAGGGTTACTCTTTGGTGGTTTGCGGCCGGTCTCCTTCATCACAGTTTCTTGAATACAAGCGAAAAGATTACAGCGGAGAAGTACAGCCGACAAGTTGACGAAATGCACCAGAAGCTCCAAGGTATGTACCCGAGATTGGTTAATATGAAGGGAGCAGTTCTCCTCCAAGACAAGGCTCGCCCGCATGTTGCGCAACTTACCCTACAGAAGCTGAACGAATTGGTCTAAGAGACTCTGCCTCATCCACCCTATTCACCGGACCTCTCAACCACCGATTCTCACCTTTTAAAGCATCTGGACAACTTCCTGTGCGAAAAATGTTTCAAAAGCCGAAATGATGCCGAGTCGGCTTTCAATAACTTCATCGCTTCCAGAACTTCGGATTTCTAAGTTAATAAGATAAATAAGCGTGTTTTTCGTTGGCAAAAATGTGTCGACTGTAATGGTTTTTTATTTCGATTAATAAAGTTTATTATGAAAGGAGTTATGATCTTTTGAAGTTGAACGTCAAAAAACGACATTATTTTCGCACCAACCGCGTATATATCGTTAAACATTATTCACTTATATGCAGTAGCCACTAATTTGGCGATCAATTTAAATACTTTAAATACACCATCAAATTTTATAATATCTCACTGTTTTATATTAACTAAAGAGAAAGTTCTTCGCATTCACTCGAATCGTAAACATCGCAGAAATTATTAGTCCTATATTAACCATGCAATCTCTCTTAACTTATATCGACAACACAATTTACAAGAATTTTTTTTAAAAGGACCATTAAAATATGCCGGGTAAAATCATCCACAAAACTGTTTAACATTGCACGTATATCTTATTCATAAACAGGAGAAGATTTTTGCTGTATCACATCTTTTCTGCGTGGTTAGACGTCAAAAAAGGTGTTTGCAAAGCCCGTTTTAAAGTAATAAAAGACAAATCTAATATTAGTCTTTCTATTTGTTCTCCCTATCTATCTATTTCTATTTCAATCCCAAACGGGATATAGTATAAGTTGTATTATTACTGCCGTGTTATTTCCGTCGTGTTAAAAATGGATCATTCCGATGTTCTGTTTTATAATTTACAAGCAGTTCAGCCCGGCTTTGCTCGGGTTTTATGTACTGTTAATAATTTTATATGCATATATATATATATATATATATATACATATATATATATATATATATATATATATATATATATATATATATATATATATATATATATATATATATATTAAAAAGCCTGTACTCATGTACAGGTAACCTACATTTACAATTTCTAGTGTTAGGACCAAAAATTGGCGGAGGAGTTTGGTAAAGTATACAAAGCTCAAATCGTTGAACTTTGACCCCCTCCCCTTGACAGCCAAATTTCTGGCCTTAAACCGAATAAAAAGATTTTCCCAAATCTCAATAATCCTTTTGTCAAATCTCGAGTCTGTAGACTAAAAATTGACAGAGTAGTTTGCTAGGTAAATGTATACACACAGACAATATTACTTTAATAGATGTAATAGATAGATTAATTCACTATTAATCTCAAACCCAAAATTATTCGCTATTAATTTACTATTACTCTCAACACCAAGCTTATTTACTATTAATTCACTATTAATATTAACCCAAAAATTATTTGCTATTTTTATACTATTGGTCTTAACTTCAAAATTATTTACTAATAATTTACTATTAATCTCAAACCCAAAATTATTTGCTTTTAATTTACTATACCAAGCTTGCATTTCTGCCCGGCTTTGCTCGGGCCCTATGTACTGTTCATAACTTTCCCTTACCGTGAATACTCTTTATGTAAAATATCAAATGTTTAGACCAAAATTTGTCTGAGTAATTTCGTAGAAACTGCAGAAGTCAATTTTTTTTATCTTTAACCACAATTTTTACCTTTTAACATTTATTATTTTAGTCTCAAATCAAATTACAAAGTTTCACCCATATCAAAGTTACCTACATCTAAAATTTCAAGTCTTTAGACCCAAAATAAGGAATTTGGTAGAATCTGCAAAGGTCAGCTCTTTCAACTTTGACCTTTGGCAGCCAAATTTTCGCCCCAAAACTGATTGAAATGCTTGCAGCACGTCTGAATACTCGTTATGTATAATCTAAAATGTTTAGACACATAATTGGCTGAGTAGTTTTCTAGACATCGCAAAGGTAAAATCCTTTGAATTTTGACCCCTTGGCAGCTCAGATTTTCGACCTAAACGGATTAAAAATCTTGCCCTATCTCTAAATATAATGTATGTAATATTTCAAATGCTAAGACCAGAAATTTGCTGAGTAATTTGGTAGAGACCGCAGCAGTCAATTTTTTTTAATTTTCCCCCAATTATGACTCATTAATATTTATTTTGGGGGATCTAATCAAATTAAAAAGTTTGATCCATGTCCAAGTAACCTACATTGAAAATTTCAAGTGTTTAGACCCAAAATCGGCGGAGGAGTTTGGTAGAGTTTTCAAATGTCAAATCGTAGAACTTTGACCCCTTGGCAGCCACATTTTGGTCGAAAAGTTTCTCCCAAATGTCAATCCGCCTTATGTCAAATCTCAAGTCTGTACATCGAAAATTGACAGTTATTTGGAAGGGAAATGTACACATACGCACACACACACGCACTTTTACTTTTATAGATAGATAGCTAGCTAGCTAGCTAGATAGATAAATGGATAGATAAGTATATCAATTCATTATTAATCTCAAACACAAAATTATTTGCTACTAATTTACTATTTTCTCGACTCCAAACTTATTTACTATTAATTCCCTATTAATCTAAAACCCAAAATTGTTTCCTATTAATTTATTATTGTTTTTAAATCCAAACTTATTCACTAATAATTTACTATTAATCTCAAATCCAATATTATTTTCTCTTTCTTTACTATTTTCTTAACTCCAAACGTATTTACTATTAATTCACTCTTAATCTCAAACCCAACATTATTAGCTATTTAATTACTATTTTTCTTAAGTCCAAACTTATTTACTTATAATTCACTATTAATCTTAAACCCAAAATTATTTGCTATTTATTTACTACTAAGTATTTGCTACTTTACTTATTTACTACAAAATTATTTGCTACTTATTTACTACTACCTTTGTATTAATTGCGCTTTTATTATACGAAAAAGGCGAATCTACACGCGCCGATCGAAAAATGTTGAATATTTAGCTTTTCAAAGTCGGGCAAAATAAATACACACGCGACCTCCGTTCGTAACTCGTAGATATTATGATTTCGACGCGATATAAAAAGTTTTTAAAATTAGCGACGGCCTCGAGAAGCCGCCGAAAAAAATCCTTTTGGGGACATACACAAAAAGCGAACATACATACATACACACATTTTCGCTTTTATATATATAGATTACTCTGGACTCTAAAGTTAATTACTCTTTATTCCCTATTAATTTCAAACCCAAAATTATTTCCTATTAATTTACTATTACTCTCAAAAGCAACATTATTTACTACTTGTATTTCTGCTTTGCTCGAGCCCTTTGTATACTGTTCATAACTTGTCCTATGTGTGAATATACTTTTATGTAAAATTTCTAATGTTTAGACCAAAAATTTGTCTGAGTAATTTCGTAGAGACAGCAGAGGTAAACTTCTTCTTTTTTTTTTTTTTTAACTTTGACCTAATTGTGACCCCTTAACATTTATTGTTTTGGTTTTAAATCAAAATAAAATGTTTGTCCGGAGGTGAATGTTTTTAAACTTTGACCCCAATTTTGACCTCTTAACATTTATATTTTTGTTTCAAATCAAAATAAAATTTTTGACCCATGTTCAATTTACCTACATGTAAAATTTCAAGTCTTTAGACCTACAATTGGCGGAGGTGTTTGGTAGAATCTGCAAAAGTCAACTCTTTCAACTTTGACCTTTGGCAGCCAAATCTTTGTCCCAAAACATATTAAAATGCTTGCCGCATGTCTGAATACCCGTCATATAAAATTTCAAATGTTTAGACCCAAAATTGGCTGACTAGTTCGCTAAATACCGCAAAGGTGAAATCTCTTGAACTTTGACCCTTTGGCAGCTCAACTTTTCAACTCAAACCGATTAAAAAGCTTGTCCTATCTCTGAATACCCTTTATGTAAAATTTTAAATGTATATACCCGAAATTTGCTGAGTAAATTGCTAGAGACCGCAGCAATCAAATTTTTTAAACTTTGACTCTAATTTTGTACCCTTTACATTTATTTTTTGGACTCACATCAAATTGTAAAGTTAAATTTTGACCCCTTAACATTTATTGTTTTGGTTCCAAATCAAAATAAAATGTTTGAGCCAGGTCAAAGTAACCTACATTTAAAATTTCAAGTGTTTAGACCCAAAATTGGCGAAGAAGTTTGGTAGAGTTTTCAAAGGTCAAATCGTTTAACTTTAACCCCTTGACAGCCAAATTTCTGGAGGAAACCCGATTAAAACGATTCTCCCAAATCTCAATATAGACCGAAAATTGACAGATTTATTTGGTAGGGAAATGTACACAGACAGACAGACACACGCACATTTCCACTTTGATAGATATACAAGCAAGAAAAGATGTTATAAATAATAAACTAGACAAAATACTGTTAGAAATTCGCTCATTATATGTTACCGTGACATAAGTTGACATATATTCGGTGTTTTTTTAATAGTATTTTGTCTAGTTTATTATTTATAACACCTTTTCCCAAACTTACCATGTTAAAGAGAGTGTTGGGCGCCATTTTGAATTTTCCAATACATCGGTAAACACTGAATGTTTTTCGAGCTGAATGAACATGTTACATTGAATAAAAACACAAAAATATATCCAGTTAGGTAGAAAAGTAACTTATCTTGCCTTTGATAACATTTATTTGTTATATATTTGTTTTTTGACAACTTTTTCGAATCTATGTGTACAGTAATACAAACCCGAATATGCAAATTAGCTAGATCTTTTGCTAGTGAATGCAATTCCACAACCCATATATAAGATTGTATTTTCTTCTTAAATAAATAGAAAAGATGGTTTTTAATATGAATATCAATACACACAAAAGAAAAACGATAGGAGTATAGATAGATAGATTGCATTAACAATCATTATAGGGTATGAGCGCAAGTTAAATCACATACCGTAAGAGAGGATGAGAGTAATAGACAGACACTTAGTAAGAGATGGATGGCAAGTAAACGCCTAATTAAAACAGTTAACACGAATTTGGTTTTCAAACAACTTAAACCTAGGAATATTTTCGCATGTATTTTCTGTGATTAACATGTACAAGAAAAATTAATTAGGAAACATACATCGATTAACGATTCTTTAATCTATTATATAAATCTCACCTGTCTGTTTAAATGTATGTATGTGTGTATGCATGTATGTCTGCCTAAAATTCTTTAATCTATAATATAAATCTCACCTGTCTGTTTAAATGTATGTATGTGTGTATGTATGTATGTCTACCTAAAATTCTTTAATCTATAATATAAATCTCACCTGTATGTTTAAATGTATGTATGTGTGTATGCATGTATGTCTGCCTAAAATTCTTTAATCTATAATATAAATCTCACCTGTCTGTTTAAATGTATGTATGTGTGTATGTATGTATTTCTGCCTAAAATTCTTTAATCTATAATATAAATCTCACCTGTCTGTTTAAATGTATGTATGTGTGTATGCATGTATGTCTGCCTAAAATTCTTTAATCTATAATATAAATCGCATCTGTCTGTTTAAATGTATGTATGTGTGTATGCATGTATGTCTGCCTAAAACTTTCGACGGAGGCAACGGATTTTCACGAGATATGTATTTTGAAGCTCGACCCTTCGGACGACAAATATCGGAGAATTGACCAAAAATATTTTCATTCCTTCACCATCAACTAGGCACTTTTCTATAAGGAGGGTTCGCTTTATTCGCCGATATTTTCGAAATTTGTCCTGTCTTTACGATTGTCGTGTCTTAATTTAAGCATACGTCATTTCCGGCTTGGCGATGGGCGCAGCAGCTAAGACGTCACTTTTTTATTCACGTTCTTTTCCTCTTTCACGGTACGGGTTCGAGTCTGCCTGCATGCTACCACATTTTTCTTCTCAACACACACCTCCAAACATCCGGACAACGCCGGACATCCAGGCTAGTATAATATATAATACACATTCACAAAACTGTTTAATTGCACCTATATCTGAAGCTGGTGTTCTTTAAAATGATGACAAATCTATATTGGGGGAAACCGAACATAACCTGGATAAAATTATTCATGAGTATGAAAGAGCAATCATAACTAACACATTAAACGCGTTGTAGTCCCTTAGACTTGACTTTGATCACGCTATTAATTCAAGCATGCCACACTAATTAAACCCATTTAACATGAATCCATATATAGATTAATTAAATCATTTATCATAGCCTAAGCTAAAATATCATTAAACGGGCAATGAGCAGTTATTATGTCTCCTCTTTCCTAGTTAAGAGTATAATCAAAGAGAATAAAATACCCGTAAACATTGGAAGAACCATTAATTATAAAATGAAAGTCCATTTCTTTTGCCTTCTCCATTGATTGCTCCATTTTTTTTCCTCTTCTACTTCATTTTTAGTGCTAACATAATTATATAAACTAGCAGAACCCGCGGAAATTCCACGGTAGTTGAAAATTTTTAAAACACAATATGAATTTTAAAAAATAAAACAAATAAGGACGAATTTAAAACAATTTTAAGCAAATTCTTTTTTGACCTTTTAAAGCTAAAAGAATTGATTTAAAAAAAATTTTTTTCAATGAAAATTGAACACAACACATTGCTTTGCTTCGTATTTTCCGAATATTTTTGTATATGTTAATAACCTTGTGCATTATTGTAAATTTTAAAAAGAAACTATAATAAAAAAATGTAGTCTCCTATCAACATGACTTTTTTAAAATTATAAAATAAAATAGCGAATTTGCAAACGTAAACAGACAGCCATGTTTTTTTTTTAATTTTTGGAGAGGAAATGGTTTTAATCATCTTAAACTGATGAAGAGCGGCTAAAAAGAGAGGTAACTCGTTCCTCATTAATTAATGTTTGCAATGATTGTTTTTGTGACATCGGGCGTAGGGACAAGTAGATAAATATTTAAGTAGCGATAATGTAATGCTATTTAAAAGAATGGAACATTCTTCGAACGTTGATACTGGTAATATAAATATAGTAAGATTTATCTTCCTCATAATAGCGAAGTAGTTAGAAGCACCGACTAATGAAGCAAGGCCGGAAGCACTTATGTCTAGCCATGGTTTTTAAGATACTGTTGAATAAGTAGAGCTGGATTGTAGTATAATCCCTTATTTATACAAATATTATTATCTTCATACATACATACAATACAAATCTTCTGCGACTTTATTCAAAGTCCAACATATTCAGGCCACATTATGCACACACAAACACGCACACGCACATACATGCATACACATATATATATACTTTCTTGCCTATATATATACATACACACACATTATTGGCTGTATATATACATCTTTTATGTATGCACATTATTAGTTTTATATATATATATATATATATATATATATATATATATATATATATATATATATATATAATTAACCAAGCTCTAGTCCATCACCTTACAGGCGCTAAACTTCTGACTGACCAACAATATGGATTTAGGCAAGCTCATTCCACAGCAGACATCCTAACTGTAATCTTTGAACGTATATACCATTCACTGGACAAAGCGGGGGGGGGTAAAGCGGTAGCTCTAGATATATCTAAGGTTTTTGACAGGGTATGGCATGAGGGTCTCCTCAGGAAAATTAGATCATACGGTATCACTGAAAGAATACTTAACATAATTAAATCCTTCCTAGATAAGATAAAAAATCCAGGTTGTCCTCGACGGTCGTACATCTAAACAATATGATATAAATGTGGGGTGCCCCAGGGGTCTATCCTTGGACCTCTATTGTTCCTGATATTCATAAATGACCTTCCCGACAAAAGTGCCTCTGAGGTGGGTATATATGCTCATGACACCACAATCTATAACAGGCTCGATGGGAAAACAAATGAACACATATCTAAAGAAATGGCAGAAACACTAGAGGATGACCTCCAATTTGTAGTGGAATGGGGACAAAAATGGATGGTCACATTAAATGCTGCCAAGATTAAACTTGTTTCCTTCTCTACGACCAATAGCAATAGCCAATGACTCTTTATCTGAGAGTACATCTTTTAAACTTCTTGGCCTAACGTTCACAGGAAACATGAGTTGGAACAATTACATTGAGAGCATTGTAAGGACCGCTGCGACGAAGGAGGGCTCTCTCTACCGTGCTAGAAAACTACTAACACCCGAAAGTATCCTGTACCTCTATAAGGCCACTATTCGCCCATGTATGGAGTATTGTTGTCATATTTGAGCTGGTGCATCTGCTACTAGTCTCTCGCTCCTAGACAAGGTTCAAAAGAGAGTCACAAATATGATAGGTCCTGAACTGTCATCATCGCAAATCTGATAGGTCCTGAACTGTCCCATCGACGAAATGTTGCGTCCCTCTGCCTGTTCTATAAGTATTTTAATGGTGGATGCTCTGACGAACTGCACGCACTTGTGCCCCACGCTGTAAACACCCTCGACAAACCCGACAGGCAGCTAAATCCCACCCCCACATAGTAGAGATCCCTAGATGTAAAAGATCTTTCTACTCAAGTATTTTCTTCCTTAGAACCGCTAGACTTTGGAATTCCATTCCAGGTCCCTGCTTCCCCAACTGTACTGAGATGCAGAAGTTCAAGTGTAACGTGAAGCGACATCTTGCTGCCCAACTCCCTACATGAGAGTCCAACTTTCCTGCAGCCATTCTTTTTTACTAGTGCCAAGGGGCTACATACTAAGTGTCTGAACACTATTTCAAAGGAGCTGAATCTTAAGGATTTCTTGCAGAGCGTCTCGAAAGGATACCTTCATCCCAATCCCCTTGGTGATCATAGTAATAAGTCCGCATCCTGGTCACGACACCAAATAGGAAGATGTGTGCATATATATCGGAGTGTTGTATATCGGGATATTGACAGATGACGGGGATAAATTCATAACATTTATAACAGAGCCTGAGACATTTATATTCTTTGTACATCATGACGTCTGTGAAGATAATTCTTTTATCATATTTATTAATACGGGCCGAGAGATATGACGCAACAGCTCTTGTAACGCAGATAGAGAGAAGAGGCATTATTGATGATGGTGTTGGAGACACATAATACGTGAAAGGAGTTATACAAAGTCTATGTACAAGATGATAGACAAAAACACATTGTAATGGCTACGACGAAGACAAGTTGACAAATATATGATGACTCTTTTATTCTACCAGCTGGTTGATTGATGAATCAGGAACTCAAGTTCTTACGATTACATGGTCTTATCTTCTCCCTTCACCTACAAGGGGCATCAGCTCCCAGTCTGACCGACTCGACTCTGACTAAGTCGCTTTCTCTGTCTGACTGACTCTGTTTGCTAACACAAACCCATCTCAATATATTGGAATTCCCCCTTTTTAACGCCAGAGGTGTGGTTCTTTACGTGTTTAAATTACCATGCGCCTAACCACGTTTTGGTAACAAAGAAATTCCTAAATGAATTGTTTCATTTATAACCTATTTATTTCAAAATCTAACCTATTTTGTTAATCATTATTTTCAATTGTGCAAACTCCATTTTTTTAACTGGCCTTTTTAATATCCAGTTATTTCTGAAAGAATGAACAATCGCTGCATTCCTAAATTGAATATGTACCTTTTAACTCCTGATTACTCCGTTCGATTCTATCCTTTTCCAAATATGATTTTTAAACTTATCTACTTAATTACTTGAATCTGTCCCTTTTTACATAACACTCCTTCCCTTCTCAGTTTTCAAAAATGTACGCATTTTTAAATGCCAGTACATTTTTTCTTTATATCCTTATAACCATTTGGTTAAGAAAGATCACACCATCATAAAAAAACTTTTTAGTCAGCTCTTTTTTAACTGACTCGCTTATTATTTTTTAAGGCCAAATCTCCATCCGATCTCCCTGGCACGTTCCTTTTTGTTGTAGGATAGTACATTCTATGATCCATATCAGCTGCTCAATCCTTACGCCGTAAACCGAGGTCCCATTTTACCTCTTCACCAACTCGACAACTCTTCATCCAAATGTATCCTGTCCCTTTCTTTCGCATGGTTGTTCTACTAATTAGAGCGTTGCCTCATTTTGTAACTATTTTATTTCTTTTGGGACATACATCAAAGCTCATTTACTTAAATCTTTGTGGTTGGCTTCTAATTATTAAGATATACCTTTTCATCACACTTATTCACTCGGATTTCCTTGGACTCTTGGAACTTCGACAAAGACATCAGAAAACATCACCCTTTACTAAATAACCTGCTTTCCCCTGCGACAAATTTCTACTCGCGCACTGAATTCTAACTATGGCCAGGAATTTGTGATTTTTCCTTTCTCTTCCATCAGAGCATCCAAGATCCCAAAACAGGGATATCCCGACTACATTTATCTCTAAAAAAATATATCATAAGGTTATATCCTTTCTTTCTACGTAATTACGGCATATTTTACTTTTTCCCTCGTATTACTTTGAGTGATTTGCCTTTGCACCAACTTCCTTTCGTCATCTATGTACCTGAAGACTTCTCGTATCTTCTCAACGTCTGCATGTTTAACTTAAAGCCATTATTTGCAGCCTGTTTTAATTAAAAGTATACAACATCGGAGATGTCCATCTGTTTTTTTCTACCGGTGTCGCACAGTGCATTGGCGGAAGACTGCAAGTGGAACAGTCAACGGTAACGATGTACTCGTTGATGGGGTCACAGGGTAAAATTGTTGACATCGCAGGTGCATCGGAAGCCGGGACTGATATATAAACAAGGCAGTTAGCTTGTCAGCGGCAGAAGAAGAGACGGGCAGACACGCGCCTGAATTGTTGAGGACGCAGCTCGCTGTCCACCGACACCGTTACCCACCACCACCCTCTATCCTAGGTCGCACTGTTTCTCACTGTTACACGCAACCATTGAATTTAGCATTTTGGAAATAGAAATAAAGACATTTATTCTTTCTACAAGTTCTTAGCGTCTGTTTTTAGCCAGAGAGCGCTGGGGAACGCATCACCCACTGATGTTTCCTGGTAAGTAACTTTCTTGCGAAAAAAAAGTTATGGACAAAAGAATTCTATCGTTTGGCTTATCACATCCGAAAACATCTCAAAAATACCCGTTTACATAATTTTTCTCTTGACCCCTCTCTAAAATTCTAAATTATTTCTAGGCCAACCATTCGTCTAAATCATCGTTTCATTTTGTTTTCTTGTAACCTGTATTTTTCGTTTTAATTAATCTCTACTTATTTATGGCTTGAATAGCTGATTTTGAAATTTACAATACATTTATACATTTAAATTAAAATTCTTTTTAACAATATTTGTTCAGACATGTCAAAAAAAATTTTCAAAAAATGCATCGTTATATTAACATTTTCACATTCATTAAATAATTTATAACAATTCAAATTGTGTTCTTCGAGACATCAAAAATTCAATATAACTTTTCAATTTTTTTGTGAAGAACAACAACAACAACAATAAAAGTTTTGTTAAACATTGGAACACAAAATTTTTACATTAAAAATTGTCCTTCTTTTTAAACAAAAAAAAGCACCCGGAAAGCTGAAAAGTTCACTATACTCAGGAAAATGCCTTTCATTTCTTTGCATCTTCTTTTTGACAATAAAAGTACTTAATTCTCAACAATAACAAACACGCTATTAAAAGTACATTTCAGTTTGATACGTGTTACGAATTTTGATTGATAGATGGACCTAAACAATTCCCGACACTGACAAAAATTATCAAAGCAATAAAATGAATGCCACTGATTTCTTTTCTTTACTTGTGTGTTTCTATAAAAGCATTTTTTCATATTATCTGTGTGCGTGCGTATGTTTCTGCGCGTGTGTGTGTGTGTGTATTTCAAAACAATTCAATTTACAAACCGAATGTCGGTCTATTTCAATAAATTCTACGCTTGATGCACTCTTTTGTTTTTGCATTTTCGTGTGTGAGTGTTTCTTTTTATTCCTTTCTCGTTTTTTGCTTTTATAAGATATTTTCACAAAAAGAACAGTCACCCTGTTACGACCTATTATAAAACTCACAAAAAATTCACATTGACAATTTATTAGATTTTTTCTTTTATTTTTTTTCAACATTAAATAACAATTTCTCATTTTCCAATTGTGGTTTAAATAGATATTCGTGTGTGAGTGTTTGTTTTTTTTATTTATTTCTACGACTGTCTCTATTTTCCTTTTTGCGGCATATCGTCTCTTTTTTTAAATACATTTTTTCGTGCGTGAGTGTATGGTTTTACGTCTAGTTTGTTAGGACACGTTTTTTCCTCGCTTGTTTTTTGTTTCTCCACGTTGTTTTTGTTGTTTCCTGGGTTCGTTACCTTCCTTGAAAAGGGGACTGGTTACGGCAACCAATTTAATCATACATGTTATGTTGTCAGGGGACATATATATCGAGACAGTGTATATCGTTGATGACATCGTGTGTTTATATCAGATGAGTGTATATCGAGATGTCAAGATCCCAATATACAACACTCCAATATATATGCACACACGACTACATAAAAAAGATTTTTAAGGGTCGAGTGGAACTTTTCTCAGGTCCATACGCTTTTATTCCTAGTGCGTTTTTATGCCCAGTGCGTTCATGGATTATTGAAACTGATCGAATAGTACTATTTTTTGCAATACAACTCTGGAACCGAAACTGAGGAGAGCTGTTGTGATCTTCTCGGCAGATATATTTCTGAGTTGGATTGCCTTCGGAAACCTGATGGATGCACATATGATCGTCAATATTTACTGATTTCCTTGTCTGGTTTTGTGAAATGGGCCTACGCTATCGGTAAGAAGATGATATGGGCCTACGCTATCGGTAAGAATATGATAAAATAGTTTCTCAGGGGCATTAGGTATTGTCTGGTTCGGTTTACCTACTACCTAGCATGTATGGCACATACTTCGCTGCGTATCGCTAGCCAGTAAAAGTGACAGGAAATTTATTCGTATGTCTTTCGAACACCAAGGTGTCCTCCTAGAAGGGTCTCATGGGCTGCCTCTAACACTTCAGCCCTGCGTGCCCAACTGATGCATCACAGACCAATCCTCTGGCGCAGGTGTATGTGGAGGTCTCCGTTTTCTGATCAATACGTCCTTTCTAACAAAGTTGCCCCTCGGATAGTACCTCCCTAAACGGTGTAAAGATTTTCACATTTGCGCATTGTTCCTTACTGATCGATTTCGGAGGGTGGGAATGGACGTTGTTGATGGGTTCGTTGATTGGTTCGTCCTTCTATATGTGTTGTACCCTTCTGTAAATGGGGGCTTGGCTCTGTCTTAGTCTTCAGGAACGATTGAGATAGGTCTATAATATCATCATCATTTTTAAAGCTTTCTTGTATCTCCGCATTTTTCTCGGCGGCCTTCTTCATGGTCTATGCCCGGGTAATTACATACGACGGGAACATACCCGAGTGTTCCTTTTCCATCCTCACGGTGTTTTCTATCATGTTCGACTCGGTAACCACACTCGGATGTGGGATGACACTTCTACCGGTCAAATCAAAGACTGGGTCGCCCCAGTGTCTCGTAGGATTGGAATACTTCGTTTGGCCATGCGTCGAGAATATTACTAACATGACCTCCCATATTACAAAAGCCAGTCTGATCGCCGTCATCCGCTGTTTTCGCCGAGCTGCACCGGTACTAGTGGAAAAGGCATGTTCCCAGTTCCGGATCCGTATCTAGGCGGTGATTGAGGCTGAAGGCGACTACATTGAATAGGTGTCAGTTCTACTACATAATCAACTCACCCGAAAGAGATTTTTTTCAATCAATTTTAAAATAAAGCTTTAGTGTTGCTTTCTTTAGGGCGACAAATTCATCGTCCTATTCTATATTATGGTATCCGTTGGATACCAAATTAGGGATTCATAAGATTTATTATTTAATGCAAAAATTAGCATAAATGTAATCAGATTCATCTATCACTTTAGCATATTCGTTCTTAGTCAACGAGCTATAACTAATCTAGTTAGACAAATTGTTTCCCCTCACTAATCAAATATAAACGTTTCTGTGTAGTTTATTTGTCATAGATTTTCATAGTATATATCTATATATCTATAAAAATGAAATTGTCTCTGTGTGTACATTTCTCTACCAAACTACTCTGTTAATTTTCAGTCTACAGACTCCATATTTTACATAAGGGGTGTTGAGATTTGGGAAAATCTTTTTTGTTTTTTGGTCAGAAATTTGGCTGTAAAGGGGTAAAACGTTCAACGATTTGACCTTTGAAAACTTTATAAAACTCTTCCACCAATTTTGGCTCTAAACACTTGAAATTTTTAGATGTCGGTTACTTGGACATGGATCAAACTTTTAATTTGATTTGAGCCCAAAACAAATGTTAAGGGGTAAAAATTGGAGTCAAGGTTAAAACATTTGACCTCTGCGGTCTCTACCAAATTACTCAGCCAATTTCTGGTCTAAACACTTGAAATTTTACATAAAGTTTATTCAGAAATAGGGCAAATTTTAAAATCGGGTTTTAGCCGAAAATCTGACTGCCAAGGGGTAAAGGTTAGAGCCTAAGCAAAGCCGGGCTGAACTGCTAGTATATATATATATATATATATATATATATATATATATATATATATATATATATATATATATTAGTGCTAAGACGGTTCCAAAATTTTTCTCGATTCTAACATAATTACCGATTCTGATTCCGATTTTTTAGTAAAGCTTTTATTTACTTTTTTTTCTTTATTTTATCGTAAACTCCGTGTGATATATTTTCATGAACGTAAAAATACATTTGTGTGGGTGGTCTAAACATTTTAATTTTGTTTGTAGCTGAAACCAATACACATTTATCATTTAGACTTGGTAACAACCATAGAAAATTAAGTTTTACACACAAAAAAAAAAAAAAAAAATAATAAACAATTAGTGGGGGTGCCTTTTTCTCTTCCCTGCAACCTCTTTCCCCACAGAAGAGATGTTGCGAGCTGTCTCTATTTCATCGTTATTATAATGGCAAGTCCTTGTCTGAGCTTCAATCTCTGCCCGCCCTCGTCAAACTTTCACAAAAAAACACTTGCCTAAAACT
Organism: Euprymna scolopes; assembly: GCF_053919585.1. NCBI lineage: Eukaryota > Metazoa > Mollusca > Cephalopoda > Sepiida > Sepiolidae > Euprymna > Euprymna scolopes. Next base: position 54,510,287 of record NC_136500.1, read on the forward strand.
ACTATCAATAAATTCCCAAACTTTTTATCTGTGCCCAAACCTA